>NC_034193.2:7655090-7955090 GCF_002021735.2 Oncorhynchus kisutch
ATAGAATCAGGTAGCCTATATTATAATATACAGGATGCTGGCCTTCTATAGTATAGCATAGAATCAGGTAGCCTATATTATAATATACAGGATGCTGGCCTTCTATAGTATAGTATAGAATCAGGTAGAGGTAGAGTTCCACAGGGGGGGAAATCAGGTAGAGCCTTGCAAAGGTATTCACCCCCTTGATTTGTCCTATTTTGTTGCATTACAACCTGTAATTTAAAAATATTTTTAATAGGATGTCATGTAATGGACATACACAGAACAGTCCAAATTGGATGAAGTGAAATGAAAAAAATATATTGTTAAAAAAAAAATCTAATAAATTCTAAACGGAAAAGTGGTGCTTGCACATCTATTCACCCTCTTTGCTATGAAGCCCCTAAATAAGATCTGGTGCAGCCAATTACCTTCAGAAGTCACATAATTAGTTAAATAAAGTCCACCTGTGTGCAATCTCAGTGTCACATGATCTCAGTATATATACACATCTGTTCTGAAAGGCCCCAGAGTCTGCAACACCACTAAGCAAGGGGCACCACCAAGCAAATGGCACCATGAAGACCAAGGAGCTCTCCAAACAGGTCAGGGACAAAATTATGGAGAAGTACAGATCAGGGTTGGGTTGAAAAAAAATATCAGAAACTTTGAACATCCCACAGAGTACCATTAAATACATTATTAAAAAATGGAAAGAATATGGCACCAGAACAAACCTGCCAAGAGAGGGCCGCCCACAAAAACTCACGGACCAGGCAAGGAGGGCATTAATCAGAGAGGCAACAAAGAGACCAAAGATAACCCTGAAGGAGCTACAAAGCTCCACAGCGGAGATTGGAGTATCTGTCCATAAGACCACCCGGTCTGAAAAGAACTAGACTCGCTCAGACCATCTACCTGGAGGTGTGATCATACAGATCATATTGAAAAGTATGACCAGAGGAATATAATCGTCAGACCCAATATTAATGGACTCTTTCCCATTACATAAAATGAAAAGAGATGGGGTCAATGTGGTACGGCAGGGTAGCCTAGTGGTTAGAGCATTGGACTAGTAACCGAAAGGTTGCAAGTTCAAATCCCCGAGCTGACAAGGTACAAAATGTCGTTCTGCCCCTGAACAGGCAGTTAACCCACTGTTCCTAGGCCGTCATTGAAAATAAGAATTTGTTCTTAACTGACTTGCCTGGTAAAATAAAGGTAAAAAAATGTTTTAAAAAAAATGTGGAAACAATAGACTAACTCATCATGAAAAGACCAGTTTGTCTCCCAGCTATATGAATAATAATAAAACACAGTCTTATAACAGAATAACAAACCAAGCAGAATAACAAACCTTCAATGTGGCTTAAGTCTTGAATCCCCCCCCCCCCCCCCCCCCAATATTATCACAAAGATAAATACAAGACAGGGATAATGACATTCACTGCCTGCACTGAGACTAGACTATCAGAGGAATTACACCATTTTAATAGAGCACGTTACTGTCCTTAAAGAGATAGTTTGAGATTTGTGCAATTAAGCCCTGTTTTTTTTCTACTTACCCAGAGAGAGTCAGGTGAACTCACGGATACCATTTGTATGTCTCTGTCTATGTCGCAGTTTGAAAGAAGTTAAAGGTAGTTTCTGGAGCCAATGCTAACTGCCGTTAGCGCAATAATTAGAAGTATACAGGAGTAGAGAGCATGCTAGATGCTCCTGTAGTCTAGACTTCCGATCATTGCGCGAAACTCTGGGTAAGTAAAGGGGGGGGGGGGGGGGGGGGGGGGGGGGGAGAGCTTAAATCGCCAAAATCTCAAACTATCCCTTTAATAAATGATGCCTGGCCATAACAAGAGGATTACATCCTGGTTATTGAGACAAGCTGAAACCTAATGGAGTGGCCTGGGAGAGAGGGTTGAAGATTTTAAATACATAATCATCATCATCAGGGAATTACTTTTAAGAGGGTCAACTATAATCTCTTTTGTGATGTCATGGTCAGGTTGTATACTAGTTGTAATGTGACGTTTTGTCAACGTGGGCTTGTTCACTGAGGGGGTGGATACTAAACTCAGCAAAAAAAGAAACGTCCTTTCACTGTCAACTGCGTTTTATTTTCAGCAAACTTAACATGTGAAAATATTTGTATGAACATAACAAGATTCAACAACTGAAACATAAACTGAATAAGTTCCACAGACATGTGACTAACAGAAATGGAATAATGTGTCCCTGAACAAAGGGGGGGTCAAAATAAAAAGTATCAGTCAGTATCCGGTGTGGCCACCAGCTGCATTAAGTACTGTAGTACATCTCCTCCTCATGGACTGCATCAGATTTGCTGTGAGATGTTACCCCACTCTTCCACAAAGGCACCTGCAAGTTCCAGGACATTTCTGGGGGGAATGGGACCAAGCCCTCACCCTCCAATCCAACAGGTCCCAGACATGCTCAATGGGATTGAGATCCAGGCTCTTCGTGGCAGAACACTGACATTCCTGTCTTGCAGGAAATCACGCACAGAACGAGCAGTATGGCTGGTGGCATTGTCATGCTGGAGGGTCATGTCAGGATGAGCCTGCAGGAAGGGTACCACATGAGGGAGGAGGATGTCTTCCCTGTAACACACAGCGTTGAGATTGCCTGCAATGAGAACAAGCTCAGTCCGATGATGCTGCGACACACCGCCACAGACCATGATGGACCCTCCACCTCCAAATCGATCCCGCTCCAGAGTACAGGCCTCGGTGTAATGCTCATTCCATCGACGATAAATACGAATACAACCATCACCCCTGGTGAGACAAAACAGCGACTCGTCAGTGAAGATAACTTTTTCCAGTCCTGTCTGGTCCAGCGATGGTGGGTTTGTGCCCATAGGTGACGTTGTGCCGGTAATGTCTGGTGAGGACCTGCCTTACAACAGGCCTACAAGCCCTCAGTCCAGCCTCTCTCAGCCTATTGTGGACAGTCTGAGCGCTGATGGAGGGATTGTGCGTTCCTGGTGTAACTCGGGCAGTTGTTGTGCAGGACTTGTTACATTTGGTCTGCCACTGGGAGGACGATCAGCTGTCCATCCTGTCTCCCTGTAGCGCAGTCTTAGGAGTCTCACAGTACGGACATTGCAATTTATTGCCCTGGCCACATCTGCAGTCCTCATGCATCCTTGCAGCATGCCTAAGGCACATTCACGTAGATGATCAGGGACTCCGGGCATCTTCCTATTGGTGTTTTTCAGAGTCAGTAGAAAGGCCTCTTTTAGTGTCCGAATTTTTCATAACTGTGACCTTAATTGCCTACTGTCTGTAAGCTGTTAGTGTCTTAACGACCGTTCCACAGGTGCATGTTCATTAATTGTTTAGGGTTCATTGAACAAGCATGGGAAACAGTGTTGAAACCCTTTACAATGAAGATCTGTGAAGTTATTTGGATTTTTATTTAATTATCTTAGAAAGACAGGGTCCTTGAAAAAGGGACGTTTAGTTGTAATATTACAGTGCCTTTGGAAAGTACTCAGACCCCTTTACTTTTTCCACATTTTATTACATGAATCTTATTCTAAAACGGATTAAATTGGTTTTGTTCCATCAATCTACACACAATACCCCATAATGACATCACAATACCCCATAATGACATCACAATACCCCATAATGACATCATAAGACCCCAGGTTTTTAGAAATTAAGGCCATAGGGTTCTTGGTCACCTCCCTGATATAGGTCCTTCTCCCCTGATTGCTCAGATTGGACAGCTGACCAGCTCTACGAAGAGCCTTGATGGTTCCAAACTTCTTCCATATCAGAACGATGGAGGCCACTGTGTTCTTGGGGACCTTCAATACTGCAGACATTTTTGGTACCCTTCCCCAAATCTGTGCCTCGGCACAATCGTGTCTCGGCACTCTACGGACAATTCCTTTCGACCTCATGGCTTGGTTTTGCTCTGACAAAAACCTTATATAGACAGGCGTGCGCCTTTCCAAATCATGTCCAATCAATTGAATTTACCACAGGTGGACTCCAATCAAGTTGTAGAAACATCAAGGATGATGAGTGGAAACTGGATGCACCGGAGCTCAATTTCGAGTGTCATAGCAAATGGTCTGAATAATTATGTAAATTAGCTATTTATGTTTGAAATTCTGTATAAGGTCCATTTGCAAAATGTTCTAAAAACCTGTTTTCACTTTGTCAATATGGGGTTATTGTGATGTCATTATGGGGTTATTGTGATGTCATTATGGGGTTATTGTGATGTCATTATGGAGTATTGTGTGAAGAGATTGATGAGGATTTTTTATCGATTTAATCCATTTCAGAATAAGGCTGTAATGTAACAAAATGAGAGGAAGGGGCCTGAATACTTCTGTTTTGTTAACGTGGGCTGTTCACTGAGGGGGTATGATAGAAAAGGGTATCAATACAGAATACGATATTAGAGTATCAGACAACCAACTAACTTCCTCATGAGAACATCCAGATCAATGATTAACCATTTGGATAATATATTCTGGTACGTTTGGCATCTCATTTGAGCATCTGAGAAGTGAGCAGGAATTCCTGTTCCATTCTGACTAATAGGCCTGTTTTAGACCGTCTGTGTCGGTCAATGGACCAAGGAGGGATTGTTACAGGAAATACACTCCCACACACAGACAGGTCTGAGTGCGTATGTGATGTACTATGTGATGTACTATGCCAAGACGTGCGTGTGTGTACGCCTGGTGGTTGCCAAGGTGATGTCTATCAGACTAGGACAGGCAGGCACCACACAGTGGGAGAGAGAGGAATGTGACATCTATCAGACTAGGACATGTCACTATCATCTCTCACTGTGGTACATCTATCAGACTAGGACAGGTACCACAGTGAGAGAGGAAGGTGACATTTATCAGACTAGGACAGGTGAACAGTGAGAGAGGAAGGTGACATTTATCAGACTAGGACAGGTACCACAGTGAGAGAGAGGAAGGTGATATCTATCAGACTAGGACAGGTACCACAGTGAGAGAGAGGAAGGTGATATCTATCAGACTAGGACAGGTACCACAGTGAGAGAGAGGAAGGTGATATCTATCAGACTAGGACAGGTACCACAGTGAGAGAGAGGAAGGTGATATCTATCAGACTAGGACAGGTACCACAGTGAGAGAGAGGAAGGTGATATCTATCAGACTAGGACAGGTACCACAGTGAGAGAGAGGAAGGTGATATCTATCAGACTAGGACAGGTACCACAGTGAGAGAGGAAGGTGATATCTATCAGACTAGGACAGGTACCACAGTGAGAGAGAGGAAGGTGATATCTATCAGACTAGGACAGGTACAACAGTGAGATGGGGGAAAGCGATATCAGACTAGGGCAGGTACCACAGTGAGAGAGGAAGGTGATATCTATCAGACTAGGACAGGTACCACAGTGAGAGCGAGGAAGGTGATATCTATCAGGCTAGGACAGTTACCACAGTGAGAGAGAGGAAGGTGATATCTATCAGACAAGGACAGGTACCACAGTGAGAGAGGAAGGTGATATCTATCAGACTAGGACAGGTACCAGTGAGAGAGAGGAAGGTGATATCAGACTAGGACAGGTACCACAGTGAGAGAGGAAGGTGATATCTATCAGACTAGGACAGGTACCACAGTGAGAGCGAGGAAGGTGATATCTATCAGACTAGGAGAGGTACCACAGTGAGAGAGGGGAAGGACATATCTATCAGACTAGGACAGGTACCACAGTGAGAGAGAGGAAGGTGATATCTCAGTAGGTTGGAATGACAGCTAGTTACACACCCACACACACAATCAATATGCAAACATACACACCTCTATAGAAACCTTTCAACATCTACATGTAAAAACGTCAACAAGTGCATTTTGCTTCCTGCTTTCCAGCATGTAAATTTCATTGACCTGCAAGTGATCCTGCCAGTCAGGTTGTATCCAGGACAGGCAGGTACAACAGTACGATAACAGTCAGAGATCCTGCCAGTCAGGTTGTATCCAGGACAGGCAGGTACAACAGTACGATAACAGTCAGAGATCCTGCCAGTCAGGTTGTATCCAGGACAGGCAGGTACAACAGTACGATAACAGTCAGAGATCCTGCCAGTCAGGTTGTATCCAGGACAGGCAGGTACAACAGTACGATAACAGTCAGAGATCCTGCCAGTCAGGTTGTATCCAGGACAGGCAGGTACAACAGTACGATAACAGTCAGAGATCCTGCCAGTCAGGTTGTATCCAGGACAGGCAGGTACAACAGTACGATAACAGTCAGAGATCCTGCCAGTCAGGTTGTATCCAGGACAGGCAGGTACAACAGTACGATAACAGTCAGAGATCCTGCCAGCCAGGTTGTGTCCAGGGTAGGCAAGGTACTTTGAGTCAAACACAGGCTTGGATGAGATCTTTAAGGTCAGGGCCCTTAGCAAGGCTCATAAAATCTTTTAAGACCCAAGGACCTGGACTCTGAACTACTCCCCTCTGGGTGCAGGTATAGGGAACACCCCGGCAGAAATAACAGAACTAGACAAGCCTTTATACCAGGTGTGATGCCTCTCCTAAACAGCTGGGGTTAATGTTCCTATCACTAAGGTGTGAATCCCCTCCTAAACAGCTGGGGTTAATGTTACTATCACTAAGGTGTGAATCCCCTCCTAAACAGCTGGGGTTAATGTTCCTATCACTAAGGTGTGAATCCCCTCCTAAACAGCTGGGGTTAATGTTCCTATCATTAAGGTGTGATGCCTCTCCTAAACAGCTGGGGTTAAATGTTCCTATCACTAAGGTGTGATGCCTCTCCTAAACAGCTGGGGTTAAATGTTCCTATCACTAAGGTGTGAATCCCCTCCTAAACAGCTGGGGTTAATGTTCCTATCACTAAGGTGTGAATCCCCTCCTAAACAGCTGGGGTTAATGTTCCTATCATTAAGGTGTGATGCCTCTCCTAAACAGCTGGGGTTAATGTTCCTATCACTAAGGTGTGATGCCTCTCCTAAACAGCTGGGGTTAATGTTCCTATCACTAAGGTGTGATGCCTCTCCTAAACAGCTGGGGTTAATGTTCCTATCACTAAGGTGTGATGCCTCTCCTAAAGAGCTGGGGTTAATGTTCCTATCACTAAGGTGTGATGCCTCTCCTAAACAGCTGGGGTTAATGTTCCTATCACTAAGGTGTGATGCCTCTCCTAAACAGCTGGGGTTAATGTTCCTATCATTAAGGTGTGATGCCTCTCCTAAACAGCTGGGGTTAAATGTTCCTATCACTAAGGTGTGAATCCCCTCCTAAACAGCTGGGGTTAATGTTCCTATCATTAAGGTGTGATGCCTCTCCTAAACAGCTGGGGTTAATGTTCCTATCACTAAGGTGTGATGCCTCTCCTAAACAGCTGGGGTTAATGTTCCTATCATTAAGGTGTGATGCCTCTCCTAAACAGCTGGGGTTAATGTTCCTATCACTAAGGTGTGATGCCTCTCCTAAAGAGCTGGGGTTAATGTTCCTATCACTAAGGTGTGATGCCTCTCCTAAAGAGCTGGGGTTAATGTTCCTATCACTAAGGTGTGATGCCTCTCCTAAAGAGCTGGGGTTAATGTTCCTATCATTAAGGTGTGATGCCTCTCCTAAACAGCTGGGGTTAATGTTCCTATCCACCCAGTAAGGCCAGCAGGCTGGTCTTCTTTCATCAATATATGCTGTTAGGATTTTTTTTATTGTCCATTTGTTGTCTACTGTATTTGAACACCATTTTAAACATGATACGGCAACAACAAACCAAGTCAGTGAAGTAAAGGCAGGTACAACAGTACGTGCACGTCTAAGGGTTTTACCCATGAACTGGATTCAGCATACGCACGAGCCCAGTGAGCCAATCAGCTGGCGCCAAGTCAGCTCTGCTCTCGTTGACACAGAAGAGTTCAACCCCCCCCCCCCCCCCCCCATCAAGTGAACTGCAGTCTGGTGATAAGTGAGCAATAGAAGACTGTGTAGGTGTGTTATGACATCGTGCAAAGGTACCAAAGGAGGAAAAGTTTACCAGCACTGACGTTGCAGATAGCGTCTCTTTTGAAGAAGGTTGATTGTGATACATTTGCGACCAAATATATGGACATCTTTCACTTTCCATAAATAATTCCCAATTTCTCCTAAAAATAAATCAATTGAATTTGACAAACACTTCTGGTCTCCACACGTTTTTTAGATTTTCCAAACTGCAACTGCAAAGCCTTTAGTCAAGATAACTGCCAACAAATGTTTCTTGTAGCTTGCTGCACCTTTCTACTGACAACCTGGCCCACTCTTCAGCAGCAAACGGCTCTAATTCATTAACGTTTGAGGGGTTCCCTCCACCAAAGGCTGTTTTCAGATCTTGCCAGAGCAGAATTTGTAAATCGGGAGATGCCGGAACAAAACGTGAGCGTGAGAGGGGTGACCTCTGGGGGGCTCGGAGGTCATGAGAGGAGGGTGACCTCTGGGGGGCTCGGAGGTCATGAGAGGAGGGTGACCTCTGGGGGGCTCGGAGGTCATGAGAGGAGGGTGACCTCGGAAATTCTGAGGTACTGGTGCACTTCACAAAATAGATGGCATCATGAGGTAGGAAAATTATGTGGATATATTGAAGCATCTCAAGACATCAGTCAGGAAGTTAAAGCTTGGTTGCAAATGGGTCTTCCAAATGGACAATGACCCCAAGCATATTTCCAAAGTTGTGGCAAAATGCTTTTAAGGACAACAAAGTCAAGGTATTGGAGTGGCCATCACAAAACCCTGACCTCAAACCTATAGAAAATGTGTGGACAGAACTGAAAAAGCGTGTGCGAGCAAGGAGGCCTACAAACCTGACTCAGTTACACCAGCTCTGTCAGGACGAATGGGCCAAAATTCACCCAACTTTTTGTGGGAAGCTTGTGGAAGGCTCCCCAAAACATTTGACCCAAGTTTAAATTGTTTAAGGCAATGCTACCAAATACTAATTAAGTGTATGTAAACGTATGACCCACTGGGAATGTGATGAAAGAAATAAAAGCTGAAATTAAATCATTCTCTCTACTATTATTCTGACATTTCACATTCTTAAAATAAAGTGTGAGAGGATAGTGTTACTTACCATGTCATTGCTAAGAACTGTAGAATGCAGAAGATGATGGCCAGTCCCTTCTTTTGCCACTACAGAGACAGAACCAATCTCACGTCTTTTGTCAAACAGCTGTGTTGTAGATTTGTTATAGTACACGTGGCAGCGTTTCCCAAACTCGGTCCTGGGGACGCCAAAAGGGTACAAGTTTGGGGGTGTTGCCCCCTAGCACTACACAGCTGATTTAAATAATCAAACCATCATCAAGCTCATCAATTATTTGAATCAGCTGTGTAGATTTATGGGGAAAAAAAACTAAACATGCATGTCTTGGGGTCCCCAGGACTGAGTTTGGGATACGCTGGGTTAGGGTCACAATGTAGGCTACTGAACTGTTTAGAGGCTTTCAGATACTTACCCAGAAAACTGCACAAAGAGTCAAAACGAGACAGAGCTGAAAGATAAAAACAAAAGTAAACCTTCTGAATATTGGTTAAATTAACATATTATCTATTCTACTGTGATTAACGCATAATTTGATTCATGTGAAATCTACTGTGAGGGATTTACATCAGATCACCACTCTGCTTTGTGCGTTTTGACTTGCCCTAACTGCAGATCAACCTTAAAGAGTAACTGACCCTAAAAAAATATATATTTTTTTTTTAGAAAACAGCCTATTTGGCATCCCAAAATTGACTACGAAATGTAAATAGGATAATTTTGACCCAAATTTACCACAGGTATTACGATCAAGTCGCGTGCGGTTACCACAGGTATTAGTTTTGTGAGACTTGTAGTCATGTCTGCGTCAGAACGTAAATGAAGGTTTGTTTTAATCCTGCCCACATGTCCACAGCTGGCCGCACACAAGTAATCATCAACTCAGAGTGCAACTACACACGACCTGATCGTAATACCTGTGGTAAATTTGGGTAAACTTTGGATATCTCAATGGGGCTTGTTCGGGACCATTTGTAAA
Organism: Oncorhynchus kisutch; assembly: GCF_002021735.2. NCBI lineage: Eukaryota > Metazoa > Chordata > Actinopteri > Salmoniformes > Salmonidae > Oncorhynchus > Oncorhynchus kisutch. Next base: position 7,665,133 of record NC_034193.2, read on the forward strand.
TTACACAATGTACGTAAGGACATTATATTAAAATGACAATATCTCCAAATTTCAACAACGAATTCCAACCTCAAACCAACTATACATTTTAGAAATTGATATACAAGTGTTTAATTACAAAACTAAAAAGTTGTGGAACATTAAAACATTGTGTCATTCAAAATGGTGTAATTTATAGCCCCGGAGATGGGCTATCCAAAGTCAAACTACCTTTGCCATGGTCGTACACCAGCCGGCTGAAGCCAATTGGCTAAATAATTTGGCTAACTCTTCCCACCTGCGAACACGCACGAGACACCCACATCGAACAACACCCTGGACCCAACTCACGTTTGAAATCAGACATGTCTGCTAGCATTTCCTAAATCAACCAAATCTAAAACAGGAGGATACATCGGGAGTTACAGTCACTCTTTAAGTTGCCATTTAAAATGTTTAGACTTTTTCAGTCATGGAAAAACTTGTCCGTCTGTCCTAAGCTAGTGTCCGTCTGTCCTAAACTAGTGTCCGTCTGTCCTAAGCTAGTGTCAGTCTGTCCTAAGCTAGTGTCAGTCTGTCCTAAGCTAGTGTCCGTCTGTCCTAAGCTAGTGTCCGTCTGTCCTAAGCTAGTGTCCGTCTGTCCTAAGCTAGTGTCCGTCTGTCCTAAGCTAGTGTCCGTCTGTCCTAAGCTAGTGTCCGTCTGTCCTAAACTAGTGTCCGCCTGTCCTAAGCTAGTGTCCGTCGGTCCTAAGCTAGTGTCCGTCGGTCCTAAGCTAGTGTCCGTCTGTCCTAAGCTAGTGTCCGTCTGTCCTAAGCTAGTGTCCGTCTGTCCTAAACTAGTGTCCGTCTGTCCTAAGCTAGTGTCCGTCTGTCCTAAGCTAGTGTCCGTCGGTCCTAAACTAGTGTCCGTCGGTCCTAAGCTAGTGTCCGTCGGTCCTAAGCTAGTGTCCGTCGGTCCTAAGCTAGTGTCCGCCTGTCCTAAGCTAGTGTCCGCCTGTCCTAAGCTAGTGTCCGCCTGTCCTAAGCTAGTGTCCGCCTGTCCTAAGCTAGTGTCCGCCTGTCCTAAGCTAGTGTCCGCCTGTCCTAAGCTAGTGTCCGTCGGTCCTAAACTAGTGTCCGTCGGTCCTAAGCTAGTGTCCGTCTGTCCTAAGCTAGTGTCCGTCTGTCCTAAGCTAGTGTCCGTCTGTCCTAAGCTAGTGTCCGTCTGTCCTAAGCTAGTGTCCGCCTGTCCTAAGCTAGTGTCCGTCGGTCCTAAGCTAGTGTCCGTCGGTCCTAAGCTAGTGTCCGTCTGTCCTAAGCTAGTGTCCGTCTGTCCTAAGCTAGTGTCCGTCTGTCCTAAACTAGTGTCCGTCTGTCCTAAGCTAGTGTCCGTCTGTCCTAAGCTAGTGTCCGTCGGTCCTAAACTAGTGTCCGTCGGTCCTAAGCTAGTGTCCGTCGGTCCTAAGCTAGTGTCCGTCGGTCCTAAGCTAGTGTCCGCCTGTCCTAAGCTAGTGTCCGCCTGTCCTAAGCTAGTGTCCGCCTGTCCTAAGCTAGTGTCCGCCTGTCCTAAGCTAGTGTCCGTCGGTCCTAAACTAGTGTCCGTCGGTCCTAAACTAGTGTCCGTCTGTCCTAAGCTAGTGTCCGTCTGTCCTAAGCTAGTGTCCGTCTGTCCTAAGCTAGTGTCCGTCTGTCCTAAGCTAGTGTCCGTCTGTCCTAAGCTAGTGTCCGTCTGTCCTAAGCTAGTGTCCGTCTGTCCTAAGCTAGTGTCCGTCTGTCCTAAGCTAGTGTCCGTCTGTCCTAAACTAGTGTCTGTCGGTCCTAAACTAGTGTCCGTCTGTCCTAAGCTAGTGTCAGTCTGTCCTAAGCTAGTGTCAGTCTGTCCTAAACTAGTGTCTGTCGGTCCTAAACTAGTGTCCGTCTGTCCTAAACTAGTGGCAGACTATCCCTTAAGAACAGAAGTATCATGGAACACTAAACCAGTGTGTCTGTCCTAAACTAGTGTCTGTCCTAAACCAGTGTGTCTGTCAGTCCTAAACCAGTGTGTCTGTCTGTCCTAAACTAGTGTCAGTCTGTCCTAAGCTAGTGTCCGTCTGTCCTAAACTAGTGTCTGTCGGTCCTAAACTAGTGTCCGTCGGTCCTAAACTAGTGTCTGTCGGTCCTAAACTAGTGTCCGTCTGTCCTAAACTAGTGTCTGTCTGTCCTAAACCAGTGTGTCTGTCCTAAACTTGTGTCTGTCAGTCCTAAACCAGTGTGTCTGTCAGTCCTAAACCAGTGTGTCTGTCTGTCCTAAACTAGTGTCCGTCTGTCCTAAACTAGTGGCAGACTATCCCTTAAGAACAGAAGTATCATGGAACACTAAACCAGTGTCTTAAAGGAGATATACATCCAAAACGCATCATACTGTGACACTGTGTTTTCAAAGTTGAAAACTTTATTGCAGGTGGGGGGGGGGGGGGGGGGGGGGGGGTTGCGTTACGTTTGCGTTACTTTACGTTAGTTAGTTTCCCTATTTTGAAAGTGGGGATGCAGCTTCTCTGTTTGCTGATATCAGCATGCTAGGCTTAAGGGGCAGCTGTGTAGAGGAAAAAACAGACTAAACCTAAGCATTTACCTAGCTAGACAATCACTTATCATCACAGTCATAGTAAATAAAACCTGTCTTCAATAAAGCAGCTCTCAGCAAAGTCAGCCCGAGTGAGAAAGGCTGCTGTGGGTTGTTTAACTTAACATTAGTTGACAAGGACATCTGTGTATGTACTTTTATAAAATGTCAATCTCATGTAAATGTTATGTTACTAAACCTCTATTTAAATTAGGCAAGTCAGTTAAAGAACAAATTCTTATTTTTACAATGACGGCCTACCCCCGGGCCAAACCCGGACGATGCTGGGCCAATTGTGCGCCGCCCTATGGGACTCCCAATCACAACCGGATGGGATTCAGCCAGGATTCGAACCAGGGACTGTAGTGTCGCCTCTTGCACTGAGACGCTAGGCTATAAGCAGAAGCTAGGCTATAAGCAGACGCTAGGCTAAAGCAGACGCTAGGCTAAAGCAGACGCTAGGCTAAAGCAGACGCTAGGCTAAAGCAGACGCTAGGCTAAAGCAGAAGCTAGGCTATAAGCAGAAGCTATAAGCTAGGCTATAAGCAGAAGCTATAAGCTAGGCTATAAGCAGACGCTATAAGCTAGGCTATAAGCAGAAGCTATAAGCTAGGCTATAAGCAGACGCTATAAGCTAGGCTATAAGCAGACGCTAGGCTATAAGCAGACGCTAGGCTATAAGCAGACCCTCGGCTATAAGCAGACCCTCGGCTATAAGCAGACCCTCGGCTATAAGCAGACCCTCGGCTATAAGCAGACCCTCGGCTATAAGCAGACCCTCGGCTATAAGCAGACCCTCGGCTATAAGCAGACCCTCGGCTATAAGCAGACCCTCGGCTATAAGCAGACCCTCGGCTATAAGCAGACCCTCGGCTATAAGCAGACCCTCGGCTATGAGCAGACGCTCGGCTATGAGCAGACGCTCGGCTATGAGCAGACGCTCGGCTATGAGCAGACGCTCGGCTATAAGCAGACGCTAGGCTATAAGCAGACGCTAGGCTATAAGCAGACGCTAGGCTATAAGCAGAAGCTAGGCTATAAGCAGAAGCTAGGCTATAAGCAGAAGCTAGGCTATAAGCAGAAGCTAGGCTATAAGCAGAAGCTAGGCTATAAGCAGAAGCTAGGCTATAAGCAGAAGCTAGGCTATAAGCAGAAGCTAGGCTATAAGCAGAAGCTAGGCTATAAGCAGACGCTAGGCTATAAGCAGACGCTAGGCTATAAGCAGAAGCTAGGCTATAAGCAGAAGCTAGGCTATAAGCAGAAGCTAGGCTATAAGCAGAAGCTAGGCTATAAGCAGAAGCTAGGCTATAAGCAGAAGCTAGGCTATAAGCAGAAGCTAGGCTATAAGCAGAAGCTAGGCTATAAGCAGAAGCTAGGCTATAAGCAGAAGCTAGGCTATAAGCAGAAGATAGGCTATTTAACAGTTGAATACGTGGATGTGCAGTGGGTAGTTACCAACACAACACAGGTGGCTATCAGTCTGGTCGGTTCAAACATTCTCTTCAGCTGCTTCACGGGTCCCATCAGGAAACAGGTGCTGCAGACAGATAAGGCAAAACACACTGGTTACAACATAGAAATAATGCCTAATAGATTCTAGATTTCAATAGACAAGATATTGATCACACAAACCCAGAGAAACAAACATTTTTTTTAAATTTACGGAAAATAAATGTATGATGATAGAGACCTTTATTAAAGGGGGAATCTGGGATTCAAAACAACAAACCCGCCCCACCACTTTTTCGGTATACAGCTGAGCGATGGGGCTGGAGAAATTTAACCACTCGCAAATGTATAGACGGTGGAATTATTGCAAGGACTAACCATCCGTGACATCAAGATTATTGTTTGAATCTTGTTTTGAGGCTATACAGTGTTTGTTTACAATCCCATTGTTTACAAACAATGGAGTACACAATCTTATATTTGTGTCTAACCACTAGGCTACCTGCCGTCCCTACACTCTAACCACTAGGCTACCCTGCCGCCCCTACACTCTAACCACTAGGCTACCCTGCCGCCTCTACACTCTAACCACTAGGCTACCCTGCCGCCTCTACACTCTAACCACTAGGCTACCCTGCCGCCTCTACACTCTAACCACTAGGCTACCCTGCCGCCTCTACACTCTAACCACTAGGCTACCCTGCCGTCCCTACACTCTAACCACTAGGCTACCCTGCCGTCCCTACACTCTAACCACTAGGCTACCCTGCCGTCCCTACACTCTAACCACTAGGCTACCCTGCCGTCCCTACACTCTAACCACTAGGCTACCCTGCCGCCCCTACACTCTAACCACTAGGCTACCTGCCGTCCCTACACTCTAACCACTAGGCTACCCTGCCGTTTGATCTAAGTTCATGAGTAATTTAGAATTTACTCTTCAAGAATCAAAATGGCTATAGATCACTCATTTGAGTCATTAAATAGATGTAACAATCACAGATTCCCCATTTTAAAAACAGGGAAAAAAAATAGCTATTTACATAATTGACAAGCAAAACAAATACATTGTCATTTCAACGGTGTGAATAGATATCCTGTGGCCGGTTATATAATATGCCATCTATTATTGGCTACAGCTTGTAAGGACATTACATGGAACACAGTCAAATTTAAACCCACGTACAACAATTCCCACCCCGTCTCCCTTACATGATCAGTCATCAGTATAATTTGTTAAGCACCCACCCTTTTCATTTCCAGCTCTGATGGATCTATTTTTTGAGTGCATCTGTCATCTTTATCAAATCATCACTTCCTCCCACCTTTTTTCTGCTCCCCCCAAGCTCTCGAGCGATGGATCCACCTGACCTACGACCCTGCTTTCACACAAAGACCTTGGAGAGATGGATCCATCTGACCTATGTCATCTGCTGGCCCCCAAAGACCCTAGAGAGATGCATCCATCTGACCTACGACCCCGCTTTCACACAAAGATCCTGGAGAGATGCATCCACCCAACCTACGACCCTGCTTTTACACAAAGACCCTGGAGAGATGCATCCCTACGACCCTGCTTTCACACAAAGACCCTGGAGAGAGGCATCCATTTGACCTACGACCCTGCTTTCACACAAAGACCCTGGAGAGAGGCATCCATCTGACCTATGTCATCTGCTGGCCCCCAAATACCCTAGAGAGATGCATCCATCTTACCTTCGACCCTGCTTTCACACAAAGACCCTGGAGAGAGGCATCCATCTGACCTATGTCATCTGCTGGCCCACAAATACCCTAGAGAGATGCATCCACCTGACCTACGACCCTGCCTGCCACCTCTCCATCTAGCCAACTGAATGAGTCATCTTCATCTTGATGGCGCTGTGTGTCAGTGTGTGTGTGTGTGTGTGTGTGTATATGTGTATATATGTGTGTGCCCGTGCGTGCTCATCTGAGTGGGCTGTGTGTTTGCAGAGCATCACATCCGTCTATCTGTGACTGGTGACGCAAACAGGCTCTCAGACAGCCACGGGGTGAAGTGGAGTGATGCTGAGGTAGAGGAGGGAGGAGAGGAGAATGGAGTGAAGCTGAGGGGGGAGAAGGGGCAGGTCATGAGGCAGGTCATGAGGTGATCAGGTCAGATGAGACAGAAGAACGCTGTCTATCTGTGACTGGTGACGTGGGCAGGAAGCCTCTGACAGCCACAGGGTGAAGGAGGGGAATGAGATGTGTGGAGTGGAGTTGAGGGGAAGGGGAGGATGTGGAGTGGAGCTGAGTGGAACTGAGGGGAAGGAGAGGATGTGGAGCTGAGGGGAAGGAGAGGATGTGGAGCTGAGGGGAAGGAGAGGAAGTGGAGCTGAGGGGAAGGAGAGGAAGTGGAGCTGAGGGGAAGGAGAGGAAGTGGAGCTGAGGGGAAGGAGAGGAAGTGGAGCTGAGGGGAAGGAGAGGAAGTGGAGCTGAGGGGAAGGAGAGGAAGTGGAGCTGAGGGGAAGGAGAGGAAGTGGAGCTGAGGGGAAGGAGAGGAAGTGGAGCTGAGGGGAAGGAGGGGATGTGGAGCTGAGGGGAAGGAGAGGATGTGGAGCTGAGGGGAAGGAGAGGATGTGGAGCTGAGGGGAAGGAGAGGATGTGGAGCTGAGGGGAAGGAGAGGATGTGGAGCTGAGGGGAAGGAGAGGATGTGGAGCTGAGGGGAAGGAGAGGAAGTGGAGTGGAGTTGAGGGGAAGGAGAGGAAGTGGAGTGGAGTTGAGGGGAGGAAGTGGAGTGGAGTTGAGGGGAAGGGGAGGATGTGGAGTTGAGGGGAAGGGGAGGATGTGGAGTTGAGGGGAAGGGGAGGATGTGGAGTTGAGGGGAAGGGGAGGATGTGGAGTTGAGGGGAAGGAGAGGATGTGGAGTTGAGGGGAAGGAGAGGATGTGGAGTTGAGGGGAAGGAGAGGATGTGGAGCTGAGGGGAAGGAGGGGATGTGGAGCTGAGGGGAAGGAGAGGATGTGGAGCTGAGGGGAAGGAGAGGAAGTGGAGCTGAGGGGAAGGAGAGGATGTGGAGCTGAGGGGAAGGAGAGGAAGTGGAGCTGAGGGGAAGGAGAGGAAGTGGAGCTGAGGGGAAGGAGAGGAAGTGGAGCTGAGGGGAAGGAGAGGAAGTGGAGCTGAGGGGAAGGAGAGGAAGTGGAGCTGAGGGGAAGGAGAGGAAGTGGAGCTGAAGGGAAGGAGAGGAAGTGGAGCTGAGGGGAAGGAGAGGATGTGGAGCTGAGGGGAAGGAGAGGATGTGGAGCTGAGGGGAAGGGGAGGATGTGGAGCTGAGGGGAAGGGGAGGATGTGGAGTGGAGTTGAGGGGAAGGGGAGGATGTGGAGCTGAAGGGAAGGAGAGGATGTGGAGCTGAGGGGAAGGAGAGGATGTGGAGCTGAGGGGAAGGAGAGGATGTGGAGCTGAGGGAAGGAGAGGATGTGAGGAAGGAGAGGATGTGGAGCTGAGGGGAAGGAGAGGATGTGGAGCTGAGGGGAAGGAGAGGAAGTGGAGCTGAGGGGAAGGAGAGGAAGTGGAGCTGAGGGGAAGGAGAGGAAGTGGAGCTGAGGGGAAGGAGAGGATGTGGAGCTGAGGGGAAGGAGAGGATGTGGAGCTGAGGGGAAGGGGAGGATGTGGAGCTGAGGGGAAGGAGAGGAAGTGAAGCTGAGGGGAAGGAGAGGAAGTGGAGCTGAGGGGAAGGAGAGGAAGTGGAGCTGAGGGGAAGGAGAGGAAGTGGAGCTGAGGGGAAGGAGAGGAAGTGGAGCTGAGGGGAAGGAGAGGATGTGGAGCTGAGGGGAAGGAGGGGATGTGGAGCTGAGGGGAAGTGGAGCTGAGGGGAAGGAGGGGATGTGGAGCTGAGGGGAAGGAGAGGATGTGGAGCTGAGGGGAAGGAGATGATGTGGAGCTGAGGGGAAGGAGATGTACCACAGGTACATCATGAACTAGCTAACCTGGGAAAAGTGCAGAGTGTGTGTGTGTGTGGGGGGGGGGGGGGGTTCTCAGGCAGACAAGCTTTTCCAACAGTGCCAGTTTGAGTAGTAGTAACCGTTAAAGTCACCATTACATAACCATCATATGCTGAGGGGCTTGTGAGCCTAAATATTATACAACGTGGCACTTATTAACCTGCATAGCCGAATATACACATTGATTGAAAAATGACAGTCTGAGCACTTCCACTTCCTGTGTGGACATACTAGATGTGGCACCCTATTCACCCTATGTGGCACCCTAAATGCACCCTAAATGGCACCCTATTCCCTACATATGTGCCCTGGTTAAATCTAGTGCACTACATTCCATTTGGGACAAAGGCCCAGTGTAAACATGACACCACTGTTTGTGGTTCAGAACAGTCAGTAACCAGGAGTTAGCACACACACACACACACACACACACACACACACACACACACACGACACTGTCCCCTAGTCTGTTTCACACAGCGTTGGTGTTGTGTAAGCACACACACACACACGACACTGTCCCCTAGTCTGTTTCACACAGCATTAGTGTTGTGTAACCACACACACACACGACACTGTCCCCTAGTCTGTTTCACACAGCATTAGTGTTGTGTAAACACACACACACACACACGAGACACTGTCTCCTAGTCTGTTTCACACAGCGTTGTGGTTGTGTAAACACACACACAAGACACTGTCCCCTAGTCTGTTTCACACAGCGTTGTGGTTGTGTAAACACACACACACACACGAGACACTGTCTCCTAGTCTGTTTCACACAGCGTTGTGGTTGTGTAAACACACACACAAGACACTGTCCCCTAGTCTGTTTCACACAGCGTTGTGGTTGTTTAAACACACACACACACACACACGACACTGTCCCCTAGTTTGTGTCACGCGAGACACTGTCTCCTAGTCTGTTTCACACAGCGTTGGTGTTGTGTAAGCACACACAAGACACTGTCTCCCAGTCTGTGTCACACAGCGTTGTGGTTGTGTTAGCACACACAAGACACTGTCCCCTAGTCTGTTTCACACAGCATTGTGGTTGTGTAAGCACACACAAGACACTGTCCCTCAGTCTGTGTCACACAGCGTTGTGGATGTGTAAACACACACACGAGACACTGTCTCCTAGTCTGTTTCACACAGCATTAGTGTTGTGTAACCACACACAAACACGAGACACTGTCCCCTAGTCTGTTTCACACAGCATTAGTGTTGTGTAACCACACACACACACACACGACACTGTCCCCTAGTCTGTTTCACACAGCATTAGTGTTGTGTAACCACACACACACACGAGACACTGTCTCCTAGTCTGTTTCACACAGCATTAGTGTTGTGTAACCACACACACACACACGAGACACTGTCTCCTAGTCTGTTTCACACAGCATTGTGGTTGTGTAAGCACACACACGAGACACTGTCCCCTAGTCTGTTTCACACAGCGTTGGTGTTGTGTAAGCACACACACAAGACACTGTCTCCCAGTCTGTGTCACACAGCGTTGTGGTTGTGTAAGCACACACAAGACACTGTCCCCTAGTCTGTGTCACACAGCGTTGTGGTTGTGTAAGCACACACAAGACACTGTCCCCTAGTCGGTTTCACACAGCGTTGTGGTTGTGTAAGCACACACGAGATACTGTCTCCCAGTCTGTGTCACACAGCGTTGTGGTTGTTTAAACACACACACACACACACACACGACACTGTCCCCTAGTTTGTGTCACACAGCATTGTGGTTGTGTAAACACACACAAGACACTGTCCCCCAGTCTGTGTCACACAGCATTGTGGTTGTGTAAACACACACGAGACCTAGTTAAGCTGCAGCTGGCCCAGAACAGAGCTGCACGTCTTGCTCTTCACACTGTAATCAGAGGGCTGATATTAATACTTTGCATGCCAGTCTCTCTTGGTGAAGAGTTGAGGAGAGACGGACTGCGTCACTTGTTGTTTTTCTTAGAAACACAAATGTTTTGGAAATTCCAAATAGTTTGTATAGTCAACTTACACACAGCTCTGACACGCAGTTACCCCACCAGACATGCCATCAGGGGTCTTTTCACAGTCACCAAAACCAGAACAAATTCAATAAAGTGTACAGTATTATATAGAGACATTATTGCATAGAACGCCGTTCCATCTCATATTGCTCAAATAAACAGCAAACCTGGTTTCAAAAAACAGATAAAGCAACACCTCACGGCACAACGCCCCTCCCCTATTTGACCTACTGGTTGTGTGTATGTACTGACATGTATGTGGAACTGATAGATGCACGCACACACACACACACACGTTAATGTTTTTAAAATGTATGTAAATTGTAAAGTCTTTTGTCTGTAATGCCTTTGTTGTTGTGTCGGACCCCGGTAAGACTAGCCCCGGTAAGACTAGCCCCGGTAAGACTAGCCCCGGTAAGACTAGCCCCGGTAAGACTAGCCCCGGTAAGACTAGCCCCGGTAAGACTAGCCCCGGTAAGACTAGCCCCGGTAAGACTAGCCCCGGTAAGACTAGCCCCGGTAAGACTAGCCCCGGTAAGACTAGCCCCGGTAAGACTAGCTGTTGCCATTGGCGTAATAAATTCTAATATATATATATATATATATATTTTTTTTAAACGACACCTGAAACAAAGAGACGTGAGAGTTTCCTGTTAGTCACAAAATTGACACTGTGTCAATCTGTCAAGACAGCCACACAGAGAGCCATACACGATGTTGAGACGACACGACACCTGTCTGTGACTGTAATAACTAGAGGTCGACCGAATATGATTTTTCAACGCCGATACCGATTATTGGAGGACCCCAAAAAAAGCCGATAACGATTAAATCGGATGATTTTTTACATTTATTTGTAATAATGACAATTACAACAATACTGAATGAACACTTATTTTAACTTAATATAATACATCAATAAAATCAATTTCGCCTCAAATAAATAATGAAACATGTTCAATTTGGTTTAAATAATGCAAAAACAAAGTGTTGGAGAAGAAAGTAAAAGTGCAATATGTGCCATAATAAAGCTAACGTTTAAGTTCCTTGCTCAGAACATGAGAACATATGAAAGCTGGTGGTTCCTTTTAACATGAGTCTTCAATATTCCCAGGTAAGAAATTTTAGGTTGTAGTTATTACAGGAATCATAGGACTATATCTCTCTATACCATTTGTATTTCATATACTTTTGACTATTGAATGTTCTTATAGGTATTTTAGTATTGCCAGTGTAACAGTATAGCTTCCTTCCCTCTCCTCGCTCCTACCTGGGCTCGAACCAGGAACACATCGACAACAGTCACCCTCGAAGCAGCGTTACCCATGCAGAGCAAGGGGAACAACTACTCCAGGTCTCAGAGCGAGTGACATTTGAAACGCTATTAGCGCGCACCCCGCTAACTAGCTAGCCATTTCACATCGGTTACACCAGCCTAAATTCAGGAGTTGATAGGCTTGAAGTCATAAACAGAACAATAGCTGCTGGCAAACGCATGAAAGTGCTGTTTGAATGAATGCTTACGAGCCTGCTGCTGCCTACCATCGCTCAGTCAGACTGCACTATCAAATCATAGACTTAATTATAACATAATAACAAACAGAAATACAAACCTTTGGTCATTAAAATGGTCGAATCCGGAAACTATCATTTCGAAAACAGAACGTTTATTCTTTCAGTGAAATACGGAACCATTCCATATTTTATCTAACGGATGGCATCCCTAAGTCTAAAGAAATTCATCTTAGCAGGCAATATTAACTAAATATGCAGGTTTAAAAATATATACTTGTGTATTGATTTTAAAGAAAGCATTGATGTTTATGGTTAGGTACATTGGTGCAACGACAGTGCTTTTTTCGCAAATGCGCTTTTTAAAATCATCACCGTTTGTCAAGGTAGGCGCATCGATTATATGCAACACAGGACACACTAGATAAACTAGCAATACCATCAACCATGTGTAGTTAACTAGTGATTATGTTAAGATTGATTGTTTTTTATAAGATAAGTTTAATGCTAGCTAGCAACTTACCTTGACTTCTTGCTGCCCTCGCGTAACAGGTAGTCAGCCTGCCACGCAGGCTCCTCGTGGAGTGCAATGTAAAGCAGGTGGTTAGAGCGTTGGACTAGTAACTGGAAGGTTGCAAAAACAAATCTCTGAGCTGACAAGGTAAAAATCTGTCGTTCTGCTCCTGAACAAGGCAGTTAACCCACTGTTCCCAGGCCGTCATTGAAAATAAGAATGTGTTCTTAACTGACTTGCCTAGGTAAATAAAAGTGTAAAAAATCATAATATATACCCACACATTTTAAAAATCGGCACAGGTATTACGGTCTCTGTCTGTTCAGCACCATGAGCCTGTCACCTTTGATATGACACTGTTGTTTTGCTGGTGGCATTATTTTATGCTGTGTGTCACATGTTGTGTCAATACCGGTTCTGTCTCTGTGTGTACGGCAGCCCGAAGAACAGCCAGGCCTGTTTAAACTGTTCGAACGCATTAAGAGTGATGTTATGTAGATGATTTAGTTTGAGACAATGTGTTAGTAGAGTCCTGGTCCCTCTGAAGACCTAGGTCCTATAGTCATGGTTCGCCACTGTGTACAAGTACACCCACTGGACAGGACGCTAATTCTGTCACAGGCCCTTACCCACAATCCATCTCCTTAATGCTGAGTGCCAAGCTGAGAGGTATCGGGTTCCATTTTTTTTGTTGAGTCTTTGGTATGACTTGTATCTTGGAGAGTCACGTGTGTTTATCTGACAGCTCAACTCTGGATTCTTAGATAACGAACTAAACCCCAACAGACCTGTTCCACCATCAGCGATTCAACCCAACACATTACTGCACAGCATGTCCTGAACTATAGAAACCCTATACCACAATGAATCCTAGAAAGCTGCCCATTGTGTCCAGGACAGTGAGCGCATGGGGCCACAGGTTTCGTCTGTGATCCCTGCGGGAAAATGAACCTACGACCTTGGTGTTTGTTACTGTCATGCTCTTACCTACTGAACCACACAGGACTACTACACGAAGCTCAATAGGGAAACCCGTCCGCCGTGCTTCTGTTCTGTCTCAACATTTAGACCAACTACTTCATAGTAGGGCAGACCAACCAAGGGGTCTAACTGACACCTGAACCATAGAAATACAATCACTAGAACCAGATCTCATTCTAATTACATGACTTGGAACACCTCCTCGACAACGAACTCAATGGACACTAGGGCAGCTACTGACTGACTGCTACTGACTGCTACTGACTGACTGCTACTCACTGACTGACTGCTATTGACTTACTGACTGACTGCTATTGACTTACTGACTGACTGCTATTGACTTACTGACTGACTGCTATTGACTTACTGACTGCTATTGACTTACTGACTGACTGCTATTGACTTACTGACTGACTGCTATTGACTGACACTGACTGCTACTGACTGCTAGTAGCAGTCAGTTTTTTCCTAGGTTTTGGCCTTTCTAGGGAGTTTTTCCTAGCCACCGTGCTTCTACACCTGCATTGCTTGCTGTTTGGGGTTTTAGGCTGGGTTTCTGTACAGCACTTTGTGACATCAGCTGATGTAAGAAGGGCTATATAAATACATCTGATTTGACTGACTGCTACTGACTGACTGACTGACTGACTGACTGACTGACTGACTGACTGACTGACTGACTGCCAATGACTTCGACTGACACTGACTTCGACTGACTGACTGCCGCCCACTTCGACTGCCGCCCACTTCGACTGCCGCCCACTTCGACTGCCGCCCACTTCGACTGCCAGACTGCCTGACTTCTACCGACTGCCTGCTACTGACTGACTTCTACTGACTGCCTGCTACTGACTGACTTCTACTGACTGCCTGCTACTGACTGCTACTGACTGACTGGACTGACTGCTACTGACTTCTACTGCCTGACTGCCTGCTACTGACTGACTGCTACTGACTGACTACCACTGACTGCCACCGACTGACTGACTGCCACCGACTGACTGACTGCCACCGACTGACTGACTGCCACCGACTGACTGACTGCCACCGACTTTGACTGACAGCCACCGACTGACTGACTGCCACCGACTGACTGCCTGCCACCGACTGACTGCCTGCCACCGACTGACTGCCTGCCACCGACTGACTGCCTGCTACTGACTGATTGACTGCCTGACTTCTACTGACTGACTGCCTGCTACTGACTTCTACTGACTGACTGACTGACTGCTACTGCCTGCTACTGACTTCTACTGACTGACTGCCTGCTACTGACTGACTGACTGACAGACTGCTACTGACTGACACTGCCTGCTACTGACTCCTACTGCCTGCTACTGACTGACTGACTGCCTGCCACTGACTGACTGCCTGCCTGCCACTGACTGACTGCCTGCTACTGACTGCCTGCCTGCCACTGACTGACTGCCTGCTACTGACTGACTGCCTGCTACTGACTGACTGACTGCCTGCCACTGACTGACTGCTACTGACTGACTGACTGACTGCTACTGCCTGCTACTGACTGACTGACTGACTGACAGCTACTGCCTGACTGACTGACTGACTGCTACTGACTGACGACTGCTACTGACTGCCTGCCTGCTACTGACTGACTGCCTGCTACTGCCTGACTCCTACTGCCAGCTACTGACTGACTGCCTGCTACTGACTGACTGCCTGCTACTGCCTTCGACTGACTGACTGCCTGCCACTGACTGACTGCCTGCTACTGCCTGACTCCTACTGCCTGACTGCCTGCTACTGCCTTCGACTGATTGACTGCCTGCCACTGACTGACTGCCACTGACTGACTGACTGACTGCCACTGACTGACTGATACTACCTGACTGACTGACTGATACTGACTGACTGACTGCTACTGCTTGCATTCCAAATAGGTGATGGGACAGGCAGATTAATAATTGTTCAAGTCTGGCATCCTAAAGTCAAGTTAGATGGATAGGATGGAACTTCCAGGTACATTTCCTCACAATACATTTTAATTGAAGACATTTCATCTCTAGGCATCTATTGAAATGTAATTGTAACAAGTATATGCATTATACATTAAGTGAAGCTTAATGGAAAAAGCTTTGTCTTTAGCTCTGGAAAATCATGAATGAATGAATAACTCACCTGGAGAGTGCAGCAAGGTTACCTAGTGTGTAGAACACAGCAAACAACTTGGTGCCATTGGGTAAGAACAGCAGTGCAGTGCCCTGGTTGAAACACACACAACATGAAATCATAACCATGTCCACCTAGGCATCATCCTACCATCAGTCTGTATACCAGTCTGATCTGAACCAATCACTGTCTATAAAACTCCTGGAAGACAAGAGGAGAGGTAAGATAGATCAATGTAGCCTGGAATTAGGCTATTTGGTAAATATCAGGTAGTTCAAATGTTTAAAAATGCTAGTCTTTGTATTATATTTTCAACTTAACATTTCAGGGAACCGTGCAATTTACAACTACAATAATGTGACACTATCGCCACCTAGTGGCAAAACACCATATCAATCTCCACACTGACTTCCTGGTTCACAAAAACCGGATCCTTGACTCATTTAGGTTTCTTTTTTGTTGTTGATCATATAGGCTAGGGCTCTCCAACCCTGTTCCTGGAGAGCTACCCTCCTGTAGGTTTTAACTCCAACCCTGTTCCTGGAGAGCTACCCTCCTGTAGGTTTTAACTCCAACCCTGTTCCTGGAGAGCTACCATGTTGTAGGTTTTAACTCCAACCCTGTTCCTGGAGAGCTACCCTCTTGTAGGTTTTAACTCCAACCCTGTTCCTGGAGAGCTACCCTCTTGTAGGTTTTAACTCCAACCCTGTTCCTGGAGAGCTACCATATTGTAGGTTCACTCCAACCCTAATCTAGCCCCCTAAAATGAATCAGCTTAGTCCCAACCGGGGTTGGAGTGAAACCCTACAGGAGGGGTATCTCTCCAGGAACAGGGTTTGGAGAGCAGTGATATAGGCTATTAGATAAAGGGTGTCTCCTTGTGGAAGAAACCATTGTGTT
Source organism: Oncorhynchus kisutch (assembly GCF_002021735.2). Taxonomy (NCBI): domain Eukaryota; kingdom Metazoa; phylum Chordata; class Actinopteri; order Salmoniformes; family Salmonidae; genus Oncorhynchus; species Oncorhynchus kisutch. Next base: position 7,681,166 of record NC_034193.2, read on the forward strand.
TAACACCAACCTTACCTCATGTGATCCAGCTCCTTATGAAAGCATGTAAAGACTCATGGAGAATAAAAATACAGGATTAATTATTTAACACCCCAATTAGGCCTAAGGAGGACCGATGATGAATGAGGATTTATATTTTATTTGTTATAAATCATACTGTCTTATGTCCACACAACTTCACTTACAGCCTGCAGGCTGTATAATCTGTTACAAACATTCATGAACCTTAATCAATCAAATGTAAAAATGGTGTTATCCAAAATATAACATTCTGTTGACTCTGTCTTCCGTTATGAATGGCTCTCACCAGCGCTAAGAACATGGTGTGAATAATTAGTATGCAGAGCTGTTATCAGGACAACTGTTCTGTCGGCAGGCCAGCCCATAACCACACTAACAGAGGAGACAAATGTTCTGTAGGCCAGCCCATAACCACACTAACAGAGGGGGCAACTGTTCTGTAGGCCAGCCCATAACCACGCTAACAGAGGGGGCAACTGTTCTGTCGGCAGGCCAGCCCATAACCACACTAAGAGGGGACAACTGTTCTGTACCTGGTATCACATTGTGTTCTATTGTAGTGTACAGCCATCAATGGTCTATTGTAGTGTACAGCCATCACTAATCTATTGTAGTGTACAGCCATCACTAATCTATTGTAGTGTACAGCCATCACTAATCTATTGTAGTGTACAGCCATCACTAATCTATTGTAGTGTACAGCCATCACTAATCTATTGTAGTGTACAGCCATCACTAATCTATTGTAGTGTACAGCCATCACTAATCTATTGTAGTGTACAGCCATCACTGGTCTATTGTAGTGTACAGCCATCACTAATATATTGTAGTGTACAGCCATCACTGGTCTATTGTAGTGTACAGCCATCACTGGTCTATTGTAGTGTACAGCCATCACTAATCTATGGTAGTGTACAGCCATCACTAATCTATTGTAGTGTACAGCCATCACTGGTCTATTGTAGTGTACAGCCATCACTGGTCTATTGTAGTGTACAGCCATCACTGGTCTATTGTAGTGTACAGCCATCACTAATCTATTGTAGTGTACAGCCATCACTAATCTATTGTAGTGTACAGCCATCACTAATCTATTGTAGTGTACAGCCATCACTAATCTATTGTAGTGTACAGCCATCACTGGTCTATTGTAGTGTACAGCCATCACTGGTCTATTGTAGTGTACAGCCATCACTGGTCTATTGTAGTGTACAGCCATCACTAATCTATTGTAGTGTACAGCCATCACTAATCTATTGTAGTGTACAGCCATCACTAATCTATTGTAGTGTACAGCCATCACTAATCTATTGTAGTGTACAGCCATCACTAATCTATTGTAGTGTACAGCCATCACTAATCTATTGTAGTGTACAGCCATCAATAATCTATTGTAGTGTACAGCCATCACTAATCTATTGTAGTGTACAGCCATCACTAATCTATTGTAGTGTACAGCCATCACTGGTCTATTGTAGTGTACAGCCATCACTGGTCTATTGTAGTGTACAGCCATCACTGGTCTATTGTAGTGTACAGCCATCACTAATCTATTGTAGTGCACAGCCATCACTGGTCTATTGTAGTGTACAGCCATCACTAATGACCGGTATCATGCTGTGGACAGAGACTCGTTCATTGAGGTCTATGGCAGAAGGGAATACACTGTACACTGTAGATGAGGACATGACTCCTATGAGAAACAGCTGTGGGCATTGGAAGGGAAGGCGGAATGTGCAAACGCATATGAAAACAGACAAGAGAGATAATCAGTCATTCCTGTATACTACATGACCAAAAGTATGTGGACACCTGCTCGTCCAACATCTCATTCCAGAATCATGGGCATTAATATAGAGTTGGTCCCCACCTTTATTGCTAGAACAGCCTCCACTCTTCTGGGAAGGCTTTCCACTAGATGTTGGAACATTGCTGCTATAACAGCCTCCACTCTTCTGGGAAGGCTTTCCACTAGATGTTGGAACGTTGCTGCTATAACAGCCTCCACTCTTCTGGGAAGGCTTTCCACTAGATGTTGGAACATTGCTGCTATAACAGCCTCCACTCTTCTGGGAAGGCTTTCCACTAGATGTTGGAACATTGCTGCTATAACAGCCTCCACTCTTCTGGGAAGGCTTTCCACTAGATGTTGGAACATTGCTGCTATAACAGCCTCCACTCTTCTGGGAAGGCTTTCCACTAGATGTTGGAACGTTGCTGCGGGGACTTGCTTCCATTCAGCCACAAGAGCATTAGTGAGGTCGGGCAGTGATGTTGGGCGATTAGGCCTGGCTCGCAGTCAGCGTTCCAATTCATCCCAAAAGGTCAAGTTCTTCCACAACGATCTCGAACAAACCATTTCTGTATGGACCTCGCTTTGTGCACAGGGGCATTGTCATGATGAAACAGGAAAAGGCTTTCCTCAAACTGTTGCCACAAAGTTGGAAGCACAGAATCATCTAGAATGTCATTGAATGCTGTACTGTTAAGATTTCCCTTCACTGGAACTAAGGGGCCCGAACCATGAAAAATAGCCCCAGACCATTATTCCTCCTCCACCAATCTTCACAGTTGGCACTATGCATTTGGGGAAGGTAGTGTTCTCCTGGCATCCGCAAAACTCAGATTAGTCCGTCGGACTGCCAGATGGTGAAGAGTGATTCGTCACTCCAGCCGACGCTTGGCATTGCGAATGGTGATCTTAAGCTTGTGTGCAGCTGCTCAACCATGGAAACCCATTTCATTAAGCTCCCGACGAACAGTTATTGTGCTGACGTTGCTTCCAGAGGCAGTTTGGAACTCGGTAGTGAGTGTTGTAACCAGGGACGTACAACGTTTACACACTACGCGCTTCAGCACTTGGTGGTCCTGTTCTGTGAGCTTGTGTGGCCTACCACTTCAGGGCTGATCCGTTGTTGCTCCTAGACCTTTCCACTTCACAATAACAGCACTTACAGTTGACCGGGGCAGCTCTAACATGGCAGAAATTTCACAAACTGACTTGTTGGAAAGGTGGCATCCTACTTTGAAAGTCACTGTGCTCTTCAGTACAGGCCATTCTACTGTCAATGTTTGTCTATGGAGATTGCATGGCTGTGTGCTGATTTTATACACCTGTCAGCAATGGGTGTGGATGAAGTAGCCAAATCCACTCATTTGAAGGGGTGTTCACACACTTTTGTATATATATATAGTGTATAACAAGAGTTGCTTTACTGAAATGTCAGCAACACATAAACTCTCATGAAACTGTCTGAGTGGTCCAGACAGTGCTGGTACCACAGTAAATATAAATACGGAGTATGCCCGAAATAGACACAGGTAAAAGGCCTAAATAGGCCAGGGCCCGTATTCATAGTCTCTCAAAGTAGTGCTGATCTAGGATCAGTGTCACCCACTAAAGTACATGAACAGTGTGGGAACATGTTCCTAGATTAGCAGCACTCATATAGAGTGTATGGGGACTCCCAAGTATAGAGATAAAACAGCAGGATAGAGGTAGAGTCAACTTTAGTGACCTGTCAAAACAGGCTCATGAAGACTGCCAGTCTGTTTCAGGGGCTAGGACCAAACAGGAAGTACAAGGCATCATGCTGAGACAGTTTCTTAATAGCCTAGAGGCCCTTGCCTGTCTCAGAGTAGTACTGATCTCAGATCACTTTTGCCTTTTAGATTATAATGAATTAGATTATATGGACAGAGGAGACCTGGTTCTATCCCATATGTAGAGTACAGCCAGGGTCAAAAGTAGTGAGGGAAAAGGAAGTCATTTCAGACTCACTATGATGCTGAAATAGGGAGAAATCTCACCAGTATGGAGCACAGGATCCCTGAAACGAAGCATATGACGAACCACTTCAGCCGGGTGCTGTAGCTGAGGGTCGAGGCATCCAGGACCTGAGGAGAGAACAATGGTAGGATGTCACAAGACAAGACGGGCAACTACCCAACGCAAGCACAGACCCAGGGACCCAAGACCTCTCTTCCTACTGATGCTTCTATACCATGCTGATCAGTGGCAAAGGAGAGAGAAAAATATAAAAAGTTTGACCTATTTGAACACACAAAAACAAGACAACTAATATAACGTATCTTTAGAACTTCTATGACAGCAGCACGAATCAATCTTTGCTTCTGATGTCACAAGACAGGAAAAAGAAAGCCATGGTTGTACTGTAAATCAGCTGAGCAGCACTGAACTGTTTAGAACCAATGCACTGTTTTGAAGTGTACATTGCTAGTCAGGGAAATGAACACACGTGAATTCATTAGATAAAGGAGGACTTCTTGTGGGACAAAACCATGGTGTCCTTATGAAGGCATACATAGAGCAGTGTTGCATACAAATACACAGGATTAAATGATAAGACATTGTTAGCTATCACAGCCATACAACTACATATATAATCAATGTACTAGCGAGCTAGCATGTGTGTCGTGAACAACAGCGTCAGCAACAACAGTAGAATCGGCGGTTCGCCTTCAAAATAAAAGTCCTCAATTGAAACTGACGCAAACGGATAGAAATAGTGGAATCATACCACAATTGGAATAGATAACGCTAAACAAGGTTTGAATGTTGTTATATAAATTTAACAAAATACAATTATTAGTTAGTTTGACCCCAACAACGTTTTAAAGACATGTTTTCACTCTGTCATGACAAAGAGTATTGTGTTTATATGGGTGAGAATTGTTTTTATTTAATCCATTTTGAATTCAGGCTCCAACAACAAAATGTGGAATAAGTTAAGGGGTATGAATACTTTCGGAAGGCAGCGTATGCACTGTACTGCCTAACCTATGAAATGGGGTTTCAGCCTAGTCCGTGACACCCACAGAACACGACGATGCAGAGTTTACACAAATATTAGCGTCTAAGCTCTTATTGCAAGACATTCATATTGCACTGAATAGTGAGGTGATTTCCCAGTCAAAGTCCTGCAATAATAGCTAAGAGGCTAATAGTTGTGTAAATGCTACATAGTTGTGTTCTGTGGGTGTCATGGAGTAGGCTGAAAACCCATTTAATCGGTGCCCAATCCATAGGTTAAGCAGTCCAGTGCATATTTATTTTATTTAACCTGTATTTATTATGGGTAGGGGGTTCATATAAGTATGCCTCCAATGCAATTGTCAATTCAAATACATCCCTAGTCTGATTTCAACTGACTTTCACACATTTTTTCCGCCAAATGAAGTAACGGTCTTTTGTTGAATTGATTTAACATTCCAACCTTATTTAGCATTATCTAGTCCAACTGTGGCATGTTTTCACAAATGGTATCCGTTTTCATCAGTTTCAATTGAGGACTTTTACTTTTGACGACAAAAACCGCCGAGTCAAATGTTGTTCACGTCACACTGGTCTAGCTACCAAACTATCTCAGCACAGTCGACACATATGTGAGGTGTATCAATGACAATAAGGTGCAAAAGTGGTAGCTGAAATACTCGTGACGAACAACATTTAAATGATGCGTTTGATGTGATTAACGGAAATACACCATCACTCAAAACAAAACAAGAAAATATATATAACCACTCGATTCGTCATGTGTCAAGCCAAGGTTTTGCGTTGGCAAGCTATCCGGGATCCTTGGGACGTCCCTATCCCAAATTAAAGTTGCAATGTACACAGGGTAGGGTTTAAGTAAAGGTCATGGTGTTAAGTTTAAGGTAGGGACATCTTAAGGTTTCATCATAGCACTGACTGATAAAGTACGTTTGTTCTTGCTGTGTTACCTGCGCCGTGAGACCCGTTTCCTCGTTGTCTTCTCGCCCCCCCATCATACTACGAAGCTTGTCCATCGTCGATAATAACTATTTATGTGGATTATGATTTGTTTGTAGCTAAATGAGCTAGCTAGACAGCTAAACTAAAATGCAATGCTAGATTGTCTAGTTAGCCAACTTCCTCCGACTTCACAGATGGGCGTATCTATGTAAAACTACGTATGCTACCCAGGCAGCGCGACATAGAGTTTAAAACTAGATGTTCACTTCCATGAAAAATATTGGTGGTGTTCTTTACAAATATTTTTGTTTTAGTGGAAGAAGTTTAAAATGTTTTACTTAAGCCAATTAGTTACATTTAATCCAAGTTACATTTAATAAAATAATTGATTTATTTGATAGACTACACTATCGACCTTATTACTTTAGATTGTTGGGCAGTTAGAGCACATTATTTAATCACAAATAACTACACTCAGACTACTAAACTTGTATACACTCTCCTACTAGATTACCACGGTATATGCAAACTGTAATAACAAAGCACAGAAGACAAGGAGGCATTGTTGAAGTAGTGTTCTGATTTCAGATTTGAATATCAGAGAATTAGACCAAGGTGTTAATTAACCCTTTACCTTTTTATCTACAACACCTTGTTGAGAAAAGTGGTCTAGGTAGCTGATTTGTGTCAAAAGTCACATTTTTTACTCATTATTTAATGCTTAGAATGTGCTCCCCATTGTTATAGTTTGACAGTTCTGAAAAGTTGAATTACAGTTTAACTGTGGAAAGTTATCTAAACTAGGGTGTGTTTGTAAATTCAGAGCTTTGTCTGTTTTTTTTAAACATTTCGCTCTAGGATAATTCAGAGCACACACTGGACGAGTCGGGTTGATCAGAGCGATCCGGCCTCACAACCGCACCCAAGCTAACTGGCTAAAGATGGCTAGCTAGCTACTTCCAGACACAAATGAGAGAACACCTGACTCTGACCATTCTACTCACCCTAGCAGAGTTGGTCTGGCTTTTTTCATGTTATCTAGAGCATTGGTGACTGTAACAATTACGTTTTTGTTCTGTTTCCTATTGATTGGTGGTAGATATTTCTGTTATTCTGATTTGAATAGCAGAGAAGTAGACCAAGGTGACATACTCTTTAAGAGCTAGTCCAGGTTAGCCTAGAATCCTACTCTAGCCGCAAGTTTTCTGTCCAAAAACGTTCATTTAATAGCAACTGGTTCATATGAAGAGAGTGGCCGGGAATACTCTGTTACTGCAGATGCTGCATTTTGGTTTCCCAAAGCTAACACCCAAGGCAGCTATTCTAACTGGGAGCATGCTATCGATAGAACCAAAGGATTTGCTAGGGACACATCAAGCAAGGAGCATTTGTAATGCATTGTACTGTGGAAAGAAAAATGTGTTTTATTCAGTTGCATTCATATAGGCTGTTTGTAATAGGTGAATTACCCTATCTATCCTGTAGCCTATATTCATGACCAAATAGGCATTGCTTTACTGTGTCGGGCGCTGTCCATTATGCTGTTACAGTGGAGATGGGATACAGATTTCATTTCAAAAGCACTTAATGGAAACGGAAATTAAACTAATGTTTATTGTGGTATAGCGTGGAGGGGGGCTGTGGAGCCATATTATCCTGGAGACACTTATGGAAGGGGGGTAGACTGCACACGGAGTTAGCTGGAGCTTGGCAGCATCATCGCTGCTGGGCTTGGTGGCGGCCTCGGTGGTGTAATTTCATATCCATCATGGCAGATTAGCTGGTTAGCGCTAAATAGGCTAATAACAATAATGCCTTTTACTGCAAGCTAAGAAGCTAACTGAAATCTGTAGTGGTGGGGCGTGAGGCAGAGTTGAGTGAAGCAGCTTCAACTGTAAACTTGAACCGTACTTCTAAATCCAAATCAAATATTACAGACGGAAGCATATCTTTATTCATGTAGCCTTCCATGTTATTCACATAGCCTACCACAGATCATTTGTTTATATATATACATACACACACACTACTGTTCAAAAGTTTGGGGTCACATAGAAATGTCCTTGTTTTTGGAAGAAAAGCACATTTGTTGTCCATTAAAATAACATCAAATCAGAAATACAGTGCAGATATATTTAATGGCGTGTCAGGATTTGGCCTGGGTTGTTCCGGTTTTGGCCACTAGATGTCCCCATTGTGCTTTTTGACCCTTTTGGTTTCCCTTGATTGTATTTAAACCCTTAAGTTTTCCTCAGTTCTTTGCTCTGTGTTTGCTTGTTAGCACCCAGCCCCAGTGATGCTGTGAACATGTGTTTCTCCAGTTGGACTCTTGTGGTACTCTGTTTTTGTTCTCGTTTATTTATTTTTGATTATCTTTTGAGGCTTTTTCCTGCTGTACCTACCACCTTGTGGATTTACCTTTTGACTTGGATGATTACCTTTTCTCTTGGATTTATATTTTTGCCTGAAGATCTTTCCTTTTTACTTTATTAAAACACCGTCTCAAGTACTGCAGTGTCTGCCTCATCTTCTGGGTCCCGCTGACTATTAGTGGCTCAGTTTGCTAAGTGACTTTCTCACACCGGAGACCAAAGTTCGTAACCGGGTCTTGACAGAAGGGCTCTGTTTCTGTCAAGACCCGGTTACGAACTCGGTTCTCCGGTGTGAGAAACATTACTTGTGGAAACATTACATGTGTCATGCACAAAGTATATGTCCTAACTGACTTGCCAAAACTATAGTTTGTTAACAAGAAATTTGTGGAGTTGTTGAAAAACTAGTTTTAATGACTTCAACTTAAACTTCCGACTTCAACTGTATGTATGGATGGATGTATGTTTGTATCAATGTGACAACTATATGGTTATCAAAATAAGTTATTTCTTGTGTAGGCTGCTATCCTACTTGAAATAAAATCATGGGAGGGAAAACATTTGCGGCCGTGCAGCTGTGGAGTAGGAAGCACATTAGGCACATCGAAACAACACGCTTATCACTTATTGTGCAGCCCAATCAGCCACCTAAAACGGTCTTGAGTTGCAACAAATCTTCCCAATTAGCGGATTCTCTTTCCATACACCCACTTCTTTCGTCACAGACACTTGCCTATACTCCGGTCAACCATACTTTGGCTGTAGCTATCCATACTCGGCCAGAGACCGTAAAAAACGAGAGAAGAGCTGCGATGTCATCTCTCAGAGCAGTCACCCCTCAGGGTCTCACTGCTGTCACCTCTCAGTGCATCTTTCAGGAAAAGTGGACATTTCGAAACGAACCATATAAGGAGAAGTGGAGGTTTCGAAAGGTGCCACTCAGGACGTCCGTTTGGGTTATCAGACGTTAGTCATGGTCTGCAGATTGGACAATAATCAATTTCAGTCATGCAAAAAAAAAATGTATATTCACTCACTCTGAGCTGTGTCTTTGAAAGTTACCAACAGGTAGCCATGTATGTTACATTACGTTTTTCGTCAATGTTAACGCTAGCTAACGTTAGCTACCTTAACTTATAGAAAATCCGTTATTTTTTACAATGTATTACTTATTATTGAATATTTGAAATAATAATAATAATACTTGAAATTTCAAGTCGTGGCGTTTGTAAAAAAAGAAACGTCCTCTCACTGTCAACCGCGTTTATTTTCAGCAAGCTTAACATGTGTAAATATTTGTATGAACATAAGATTCAACCACTGAGACAAACTGAACAAGTTCCACAGACATGTGACTAACATAAATTTAATAATGTGTCCCTGAACAAAGGGGGGGGGTTAAAAATCAAAAGTAACAGTCAGTATCTGGTGTGGCCACCAGCTGCATTAAGTACTGCAGTGCGTCTCCTCCTCATGGACTGCACCAGATTTGCCAGTTCTTGCTGTGAGATGTTACCCAACTCTTCCACCAAGGCACCTGCAAGTTCCCGAACATTTCTGGGGGGAATGACCCTAGCCCTCACCCTCTGATCCATCAGGTCCCAGATGTGCTCAATGGGATTGAGATCCGGGCTCTTCGCTGGCCATGGCAGAACACTGACATTCCTGTCTTGCAGGAAATCACGCACAGAACGAGCAGTATGGCTGGTGGCATTGTCATGCTGGAGGGTCATGTCAGGATGAGCCTGCAGGAAGGGTACCACATGAGGGAGGAGGATGTCTTCCCTGTAACGCACAGCGTTGAGATTGCCTGCAATGACAACAAGCTCAGTCCGATGATGCTGTGACACACTGCCCCAGACCATGACGGACCCTCCACCTCCAAATTGATCCCGCTCCAGAGTACAGGCCTCGGTATAACGCTCATTCCATCGACGATATATGCGAATCCAACCATCACCTCTGGTGAGACAAAACCGCAACTCGTCAGTGAAGAGCACTTTTTGCCAGTCCTGTCTGGTCCAGCGACCGTGGGTTTGTGCCCATAGGCGACGTTGTTGCCGGTGATGTCTGGTGAGGACCTGCCTTATACAACAGGCCTACAAGCCCTCAGTCCAGCCTCTCTCAGCCTATTGCAGACAGTCTGAGCACTGAAGGAGGGATTGTGCGTTCCTGGTGTAACTCGGGCAGTTGTTGTTGCCATCCTGTACCTGTCCCGCAGGTGTGATGTTCGGATGTACCGATCCTGTGCAGGTGTGGTTACATTTGGTCTGTCACTGCAAGGACGATCAGCTGTCTGTCCTGTCTCCCTGTAGCGCTGTCTTAGGCATCTCACAGTAAGGACATTGCAGTTTATTGCCCTGGCCACATCTGCAGTCCTCATGCATCCTTGCAGCAGGCCTAAGGCACGTTAACACAGATGATCAGGGACCCTGGGCATCTTTCTTTTGGTGTTTTTCAGAGTCAGTAGAAAGGCCTCTTTAAGAGTCCTAAGTTTTCATAATTGTGACCTCAATTGCCGACGCTGTTAGTGTCTTAATGACCGTTCCACAGGTGCATGTTCGTTAATTGTTTATGGTTCATTGAACAAGCATGGGAAACAGTGTTTAAACCCTTTACAATGAAGATCTTTGAAAGACCAATTATCTTTGAAAGACAAGGTCCTGAAAAAGGGACGTTTTATTTTATGATGAGATTCGTAGTTATGGAATTCCAGCGCGTCTAGTGTTAAAACTCTATTCGAAAATTCCCCCCATTTCTCCTTATATGGTTCCTTTCGACACCCCCACTTTTCCTGAGAGATGACATTTCAGTGGGTGGCAGCCTAGAGACTGAGGGATGACGTCACAGTTGTAGCCTATGGAGAAAAACACTTTATTCGCCTCAATGAACTCTTCCGGTGAAAAAATAAAACAATCCCTCTCTCCCGATTGGTCGAATTTAAAAAATAAAACCGGGACAGTTTGGGTTGAAGAAGGATTTTTGATGCGATCAATATTTTGGGAATCCGTTCTCTCACGTAAGTAGAAAATAAAAAGCCTGATGTCAATTTAATGTTTTTATTTTTATCATTCAGACAGGGTAGCGTTATGCCATGTGTCTTTATTCTGTTAGCGTTTGCCATCGTCTGAATGTTGGTTTAGCCAAAGAATACGTTTTTATTATTATTATTATTATTATTATTATTATTATTGACTTCGTCTCTTCCTCTCTCTGTTTTGGCTCATGTTCGCTGTAACACAGAGCTGTCAGTGCACATACCAAGGAGTTAAATGTTGGCATTAACTTATTCTACTACAACGCCACTTCTTTAATGTGCTGATTATTAACATTAGTGTTGTGATCTGCTTAGTTCCATGTGGATGGTGCGCTTGCTGAACATCTAACGTTAGCTGTCTCTCTCCCACAACATTTATCTGACACAGGATGATGGAATCGTGTTTTTACAACAAATTGGAAAGCGTGGAGCGGGAAGTTAACTTCGACGACTTGAAGAAAAACTTATTTTCTGAGTTTAATTCCATAGACTCCCAGGAGTCTTGCCTGGAAGAGCATGAACACTTGCAGGTGTACCTTCGCATTCGACCATTCACAACAACTGAGAGTGAAAATGGCGAATCGCAGGTAATTGAACTCAACACACACAACCCTTTAGCTTGAAATCCAGGCAGGGGTGTATTCATTAACCTTAGCACACAGAATAATCGATCACTTATAGATCGTGCCAAACACTTCGCAGGCTATTCGGAATGGCGATGGTTACATATCGGGATATACATTTTTTTACATGTATCGTTTTTACTGTCGCAATATTATGTTTGCGCTATTTGGCTGAACCAGCACAAACTCCAGTAATTCCTTTCATAGCTTGTTCTCCATCTTTTTAAATAGGGAGCCAATTTGTTTTCAGCGCTAATTTCCATTACGGATCTAAATGTGTTTCCTCATTGCTCTCTCTCTTGTCCCTCTGCAGTAGACATATGGCGAGCAATATGTTTGGAACAGCAAAACGAAATACACATTGAAACGTGAGATTTGTAATACATATCCTATTGGCACCAAGTGTCATGATAATATATCTTCAGGTCCCTGACAATTCCCAGCCCTAGTGGAAACCATACAATTAAAATGAACTACAACTTCTGTTTAAGAACCCAACAGCTGAGACAAACTGGGTTCAAAGTTCATGTTGAAGAGTGTTTGAAATATATATCTGTTGCAAAATGTTTTTCGGTGTAATGACTACACCCCAGTTTGTCACATGAACCATCTATATTGAACAAAAATATAAACGCAACATGCAATAATTTCAAAGATTTTACTTAGTTAAAGTTTATATAAGGAAATCTGTCAATTTGAAATGAATTCATTAGCCCGACTCTATGGATTTCACATGACTGCAAGTGGACACCATGGGTGGGAATAGACAAACACACTGGGGAGCAGGCCCAGCATATCAGAATATTCTTCTTCCAGGCGAGAGCTTTATTACAGACAGGAATACTCTGCAGCACCCCCCTCAAATGATCCCGCAGGTGAGGAAGACCGATGTGTCGGTCCTGGGTTGGCGTGGTTAAACATGGTCTGCAGTTGTGAGGCCGGTTGGACATACTGCCAAATTCCCTTAAAATGACATTTGGAGGCGGCTTATGGTAGAGAAATAAACTAATTCTCTGGCAACAACTCTGGTGGACATTCCCTGCAGTCATCATGCACACTCCCTCAATTTGAGACGTCTGTGGCGTTGTGACAAAACCGCACATTTTTAGCTGCCTTTTATTGTCCCCAGCACAAGGTGCACCTCTAATGATCATGCTGTTTTAATCAGCTTCTCGATAATCCAGCCACCTGACAGGTGTGGCATATCTTGGCAATGCTCACTAACAGGGATATAAACAAATTTGTGCTCTATTTGAGAGTAAAAAAAAAAAAAAAAAATATGTGTATGGAAAATGTCTGCCGTCTTTTATTTCAGCTCATGAAACATGGGACCAACACTTTAATTGTTGCGTTCTTATATTTTTGTTCAATATAGATACCTGTTACCTCACCACCGCGCACACACTTTCCGATTTAACAAGAGACTTGGAAACATAATAACTGAGCTTTGACTGACTTGCTGTCTTTTCCCTGTACACATCCAAGGACTGCGTTTCCATCGAGCTCCCGGACACGGTCCTCCTTAAGGCTCCAAGGACTTCGCTCTCAGCACGGCTCCGTGACAAATCGGCTCAACGGTTTCAATTCTCACAGGTCAGTCAGCAGGGTTTGTTGGAGACACCCATGACTCTTTTTCTAGGAACAAAAAAAAAATGAAGGTTCTTCCAACCACGTTCTTTTTCATTTTTGTCCTCAGGTCTTAGGGCCAGAAACCACTCAGAGGGAGATGTTTGACAGCACAGTGAGAGGCCTCGTCAAGGAGGTTCTGGAAGGTGGAAATTCTCTCGTTTTCACGTATGGAGTGACCAATGCGGGAAAGACATTCACTTTTCTAGGTTTGCTTTCTTGATTATTTGCAGAGTTGGACAGATGCAAACTGATGTGTTGGTGTAATATCCAACTTGTACCCAAAGGTCCAACCTGAGTTTAGCACAGATTCACTGTTAAAATGTTCACATTGCTGATATTCTATGTTGAGACTTAATTCCTCTGTTGGTGCTTCTAAGTTTCTATCGCAATCAAAAACCTGTTGTCGGTATGAGCTGATAATGCTCTTTATGTTAAACACCTGCTAACAAACCACTGAGACAAAGCGATTGAGAAATGAAGAGATCCTCAACACCTGTTGTTGTTTTTTAGGTCCAGAGGCCAATGGAGGGATCCTCCCCAGGTCTTTGAATGTCATCTTCAACAGCATTGAGGGGCGTGTTTACGACCAGATGACTATCAAGCCACAGCGATGCAGAGAGTTCATCAGGCTCACCAAAGACCAGCAGAGTGAAGAGGCCACTAACAAGAGAAATCTCTTCAGGCTCCTCAAGGAGGTACTGGGTTGGTTCATTGACCTGATAAAAGCCATTGCATTACTCAACAGGGTGTTCTTTGTTTCTAGTCATTTCTATTAAATGATGTCCCTTATTGCTCTTCTCCCATAGAGTGATAACCAGAAAAGCTTCACCAACAAGACAACCCTGGAAGGCAAGGAAATGTATTATTTTATATGCCATTCAGCAGATGCTTTTTATCCAAAGCGACTTAGTCAAGAGTTCATACATTTTTACATATTTATTTTGATTTATTTCACCTTTATTTAACCAGGTAGGCTAGTTGAGAACAAGTTCTCATTTACAACTGCGACTTGGTCGATCCTGGGAATTGAACCCACTATCCTGGCATTGCAGGGTTCTACGTTGTGATAATTTTACTCGAACATGCGCCTAAATATTTTGCTATGCAATCTGTATTTTTATCTAGCACTAGTGCTAAAGGATTCTAACCTTAGTACTTCCAAATATTTTTCATTGTGATCCTACATTTCTTTATGCCCTCAACTTGGTCAAACACTGGCTCCTTTAAATAAATAAAAAAAGAAGGTTGCCGTAGAGACCCCTGCGTTGTAAACACCATGCTCCCTGTGTAGGGTGCCGTCTTTCGGCCGAGACGTTAAACCGGTGTCCTGACTCTCTGCGGTCATTAAAAGATCCCATGGCACTTATCGTAAGAGTAGGGTTGTTAACCCCTGGTGTCCTGGCTAAATTCCCAATCTGTCCATCAAACCATTACGGTCAACTAATAATCCCCAGTTTACAATTGGTTCATTCATCCCCCCCTCCTCTCCCCTGTAACTATTCCCCAGGTCGTTGCTGTAAATGAGAAGGTGTTCTCAGTCAACTTACCTGGTAAAGTAACAGATAAATAATTGACGTGAGACCAAATGATTTGTTATCGTTCCACGATGCATAGTCCTGACCTGCATTTAGACATGATTGTCACATCCCACATGTCCATCTCTCTGGTACTTTGGCTTATCATTAGCCATTTACAATAGACTTCTATCCAACCAGAGGTTTGTAACAGGTTAACACCACCACTTGTTTCTCTGACAGGGTCCACACTGAGTGACATCGAGGGGACTGTGACGGAACAACGTTTCAGTCTGGTTGTTGAAGCACACACCAAGTTCTCCGTCTGGGTGTCCTTCTGCGAAATCTACAACGAGAACATTCACGACCTGCTGGAGCCCGTTCCGATCGGAGCCCAGAAGAGAACCACGCTGCGGCTGTCGCAGGATGTCAAAGGCAACTCCTTTGTAAAAGGTAACGGCTGCAGATTGTGTCACTTTTACTTTTTAGTAAAAAAAAAAAATATATATCCAGTGAGACTTAGTCAGGCGTGTGTTTGATGTCCGGGTGGTCCCAGGAATCGAACCCACAATCTTGTCGTTGTAAACACCACGCTCTACCAACATGAACCGGAGATGGCCAAATGTTCCTGTGTTATTTTTCAGATCTGAAGTGGGTACAAGTGAACAATGCGGAGGAAGCCTACAAGGTAATGAAGCTAGGGAAGAAGAATCAGAGCTTCTCCAGCACAAAGCTCAACCTCCTCTCGAGCCGGAGGTGATTTATTAAGCACGTCAATCATTTCCCTTTTTTTAAATATTTCGAGTCTTTCTTTTTTTGGGGGGGGGGCTGGTACGAACTTGCATGAGCCAAGTTCACACAGTAGCTTGACCGCTGTGCTCTTATAGAAATCTGTTCCTATGCTCAGCCACAGCATATTTTCTGTTCGTATCCTGCGGATGGAAGATGCTAGGATTCCTCGTGTTAACTCTATCAGCGAGTAAGTGAAATGGACATTTGTTTTATTCATTTGGACAAAAACGATATCCTTAGAAGCCCTATGCAGTACCTGTGTGTATTAAGGCAGGGTTTGTTTATGTTCAGGCTGTCCTTGTGTGACCTGGCTGGGTCTGAGAGGTGCGCTAAAACTCAGAATAAAGGGGAGCGTTTGAAAGAGGCTGGAAACATCAACACTTCCCTGATGACACTGGGCAAGTGCATCAACACGTTACGGCAAAGCCAGCAATCCAAGTGAGCCTTGAATGTCTACTTTCAGAAAAATAGTTGTAAAATGTATAATTCCATAACTATCAAAGTGGGGGGGGTACAAATCTGTAGCTTGGAATTGTTAATGTTCTGACCTGATGAGGACCACAGTGGAAATAAGTCAGAATTCTTATTCTGCCAGTCACGTTTTTGTTGATGTACTGGATGTATAGATCATATTATGACATTTTTTTTTACTGACAAATGTTATCAATCAAACCCTTGTTGCTAGGCTACCACAGCACGTCCCCTTTAGGGAGAGCAAGCTGACCCACTACCTACAGGGCTTCTTCTGTGGCCGGGGCAAAGCCTGCATGATAGTCAACATCAACCAGTGTGCCTCCATGTACGACGAGACGCTCAACGTGCTCAAGTTCTCCGCCGTGGCTCAGAAGGTGGTGGTGCTGACCACCAAGACCGTCCCCCACCTCGCCACCAAGAGGTCGGCCCGGGAACTGTCCATGATCATCAACAACGCAGACAGGAAGTACCTGTTGGGTCAGAAGAGAAGGAGCTCCCTGGTTGGCTGGGAGACCAGTCTGGAGGACGTGCAGGAGCATGACGACACTGAAGAGAGCGTGATGGAGACCATGCAGGAAGTAGATGATGAAAAGGTTCTCATCAATAAAGACACTTATGAGGTAAGTCTCTCCCCCAACTACTTCTGTGGCTATTTTTAGTTGATTCTTACACAGAAATTCCAATTGGCTCACCAATGCTAAAAAAACTACATTTCCAGGCCCTGATTTGATTGTTGAGACATTTGGGGAAGATTTAGCCCTGTTAATAGTAAATGGACCAGAGTTTCACTCATTGGGTGAAATGGTCAAAACTCTGGGGCCCTAATTAATATCAAATTCATCTCCGGTTAACCTAGAACTAAAGTTTCACGTAATGCTCAATTGACGCCTGTCCACAAGAGGTAAATGTCTGTCAACCCTTCAGAGCCAGCTCCTCCAGTTGACGGAGCTCTGGGAACAGCTCCAGAAAGAGAGGTCTGAAAACATTGCTTTGGAATCCCGGATCCGTGACGAGATCACCAAGGAGTTCTTCTCTGAAATGCAGACCGATTACAAGTGAGCCCTTCTGTGCCTTGTTTCAGTCATTTTATTCTTGTTTGCTTAATTTTTTTGGGGGGTTTGAGTGTTTTTCTACCAACTGAGGCACTCAACACTTTACATAGTAGCTGTTTAAAGGTAAATGTTTTTTGTCTTTTGATACATAACTGAATAAGATCTAGCTATAATATTTGGGGTGGCAGTTATCCTAGTGGTTAGTGTTGGACTTGTAACCGAGCTGACAAGGTACAAATCTGTCGGTCTGCCCCTGAACAAGGCAGTTAACCCACTGTTCCCAGGCCATCATTGAAAATAAGAATTTATTCTTAACTGACTTGCCTAGTTAAATAAAGGTTAAAAAAATATCTATCTATCTCTGTGTCTTACAGCGAGCGTCTGGCCAAAGAGAAGAATGTCGATGAGAGAGCAGAGAAGCGTCTAGAGATCCTGAGAAATCTTGTGAACATTAACACCAGTCAAGAGGACTTGGACAGAGTAGAGCGAACCACAGTAATGCATCCTGCTTAGATGTGTTGTACATTAACAGTGCCAACCTTCATGATGTAGCCATGTCTCTCGTCCTTTACCTTGGTGTTCAAACTGCGGTGACAAAAGAGAACCTAACTCGTCTTTTCTTACTAGTGCTGTCTTTGCGGATGGCTAATTTATTGAGGAATAATGTATTCACTATGAGAGCGATATGTGCTTGTTTCACCTAGCGATCTTAAGATGAATGCACTAATTGTAAGTGTCTCTGGATAATAGCATCTCCAAAATGACTCATATGTCTTCTCTGCTGTAGGAGGACAGCTCGCCATTGGGACAAATGTTTGACTCCATGTGCAGTGACCTGGCGGGCATAAAGAAGGCGGCTTTGGAGGCCAAGACGTGTCTGGTGGTCACCCAACCCAGTGGCGAAACCATCTCCAATCTGGGGAAGAGAGTGGATGATCTCTCGGCGCTGCTGAACCAAGCCCAGGAGCAGCTCACTGTCAAAACCAATGGTAGCCAACTGACAACCAGTTGCCTTGTTTTAAAAATGTCTTTAAAAAAAAATATTATAGCCCAGTGTTTCTTCATCGGGCCCACAAGGGTTCACACAAATGTTTCTCCAAGCATTACACCTATTTACAATAAAGCCGTGTTAATAGCCAAGTGGGACGGTTGTATTTATCACATACAACTTGGGGGGGGGGGGGGATCCACTTGAATGGCCCTCCAACTGATAACACCTAGTGGGGAAACTATGATTCATCCCTGAGCTCTTGTCTTCTCACACATGCTGACCTCTGACATCCCCTACTAAGGAAATGACCTTGGTAACAGCATTTAAAAATGCAACAACGAAACATTTGTAAATAAAGTTAGCTTTAACTCTTAATTTGTTTATTAACATGATCGTTGTACTTTTAGTTGATGGTTGACGCAGCATTTTGGCCATTTTAGCCAATCGGCTTTCAACAAGTTCAGATCATTAACCACTTTCCCACTTGGTTAAGAACGCACCATAAACAAAGGTTTGAGCAGTTGAATATTTGAATGTGGTGTGTGATGCTAAGGCAAGAACTAAAATGGGACACTCCTTTTTGTTTCCCCGGGAACAGTATTATGAAACACTGGTGTAGCCTATCCCTTTCACATACGCTGGATCTCTTTCAGCAATAACCTGTTAATCACCTGTCTTCACTATCCATCATCTACTGCTCCGGATCGGTTTGACTAATCCCATAACAGTGGCTGTGATGGAACGCACACAATGTTTCCCTTCGGTTGAGTAGTCTGTCGTCTGTTCAATTTCAGAACTAGAACATTGTTGCAAACAAGCGCGGCAATCGAACGAACAGCTTGAAGAGGCTAGAAAGGTATTGTGCAATTTTGTTTTTGGTTCCATTTCCAGCAATGAGGACTTATTGTTTTGGGTTGTCTGTTCTACATAAACCAAATTCCACTAGGTTTTAGTTCAGGTTAACAGAGTAGTTCTGACAGACTTTTTTTTTTCTTTTTTCGTCTTGTTTTTCTCTTTTTAGACTCTTGAGTCTCAGGAGCTGAAATTCTCCTACTTCCTGGAGATGTGTCACGAGAAGGATGAGATGATCACCACGCTTCAGAACACCGTAGACCAACAGGTCCAAGCCACCATCAAGAATGTATGTAGATGTTTTTTAAAGTGGCGCTTAGATCTGACTAGCTAATGGACATCTGCCTATTTCATACTTAGTCTTTCTCCTTTACATCTCCCATTTATACTGAACTGGTGCTTATGTCACATTATAAATGTTCATATACAGAATGTGATTTTAATTATTTTTTTAAAATTTTTATTCCAGCTTGTAGGCCATTCTTGACGTCTTTAACATTTGTTGGGTTTTTCTTTGACAGAAGGCTACATTTGACGGCATCAAAAATGAGATCCTGCAACTGAAGAGCAGCTGCTCTTGCTCCAGAGGGGAGAGGCCCAGCTCTCGCGCAGCGAGCCGCAAACGGCTGGTGGACCTCCAGGCCAACCTGGAGGACCAGCCCCCCAGCAAGAAAGGTACAGGGTGGGCTCCGAGCACTGCCGGGAAGCCCTTCCCACCGTTTGTTGGGGTGAGAGCAGGGGGTAGAGAGAATACAGCCGAAGGTCGCAAAAACATCCGCTTAAAGAGGCGACTGTCTGCGCTCAAGAACTAATCCTGCCCAAAGTTTCAGACACCGGAGCACTTTTCATCATGTTCCTATGTATCCATGTTTGTGTTCTCCATTTCTGGCTTGATGTTTTTTAAGTGGTTGTATTCTATATGATTTTGATTATAAATAAAGTTTTTGTTGTTGCTGTTTTGGTGTATAGCATTGGTAGGACTTATTGTTGTCTCATTGGTGGAGAGATAACACTTCATATCCTGGGAAATGGTCTTCACTAACCAAACACTCACTATATTGACATGGTTATTTTTTTTTCACATATTTGCTGACCAAAATTGCAACGTGTCCAGTTGTTTTGATATTTTAACAAAC
Organism: Oncorhynchus kisutch; assembly: GCF_002021735.2. Taxonomy (NCBI): domain Eukaryota; kingdom Metazoa; phylum Chordata; class Actinopteri; order Salmoniformes; family Salmonidae; genus Oncorhynchus; species Oncorhynchus kisutch. The sequence goes on from NC_034193.2 coordinate 7,701,396, forward strand.
TGTCCTAATCTCATTCCACTGGCTAATGCTTAAGGAGCACACTACATTTAGTTTGACACTGAGCATCAAGTCAGCATAAAATAAAATCCCCACCATACCTCAGAAGCTTTGCGTCACCTTCAATGATAATTCAACAAGTGTCCATGTCTTTGTTAGGGTTCCTGGGGAAAGGAGAGGAGGAGATGGACAGATTGCACAGGGAGCTGTTGGAGGTACAAAAGGACAGTGGGCTTCTCCGAGACAAGCTGATGGAACAGAAAAGAAAATTCCCAAAGACCCTAGACGAGAGTGAGAAAAGGCCCCTGCAGAAAATGGGGCTGGGAGAGAAACTGACCCAACAGCAGATCTCAGAACAGCAGCTAGAGGTGCTAAAAGAAAAACTGGCCCCACAGGAACTGAACTTGGAGCAGCTCAGGGCAGAAATGGAGGAGGCTAAAGCCATGGCCCACATCGACAGCGAGAACTCGATAGCTGAGGTCGTGACCTTGAAGGGAAAGGTGGCTGCACTGGAGGAGAAGCAGTGCACCCACCAAACGGAGAGGGAGGCGGCCGTAACCGTGTCCCAGTCGTATAACGACGAGCTCATGTCCCAAATGGAGAGAGTGGCAGAGTTGGAGAAGACGCTGTTTGAGAAGGAGGCACAGGTGTCAGGCCTGCAGAGGAGCCTGAGGGAGATGCGGGAGGATGAGGAGACCGCTACGGTGCGGGAGGCTCGTGAGAGGAGGCGGGAGTTGCTGGCTGTGGCTGAAGAGGCCATTACTCAGAAGAACGCTGAGCTGGAGAGGAGAGTGCAGGTCATCACCAGGTTAGTGGGCTGGCTGGTACCTTTCACTCTGGCTACTGGGGAGGCCTACGTGCCAATCCCAAATCATAACCTACGCCCTATGCACGTGTGGCAATCCGAAAGGATTTGATTGTTATAAGCAATATGGTGAAACATCTGCCTAGCCTATCAGGGAGCAAGGTGTAGCTATTACAAGATTGATTACGCTTGTCCTCTCATATCTCCACGAGTGCGTAGTGCACAGGGGACGATTTGGGATTGGCCTAAATGTTTCTTCCTTTTCCCTGCTCCTCCTTACTGGTAAAACCCCTCTAATGTAGCTGCTGTTTGAGTTTACCTCTCGTGTTCATGACCACAGATTGAAGGAGACGGCTAAACATGACTCCGACAAAGTGAAGAGTTTGAGCCTGGACCTTGAGAGGAAAGACGATGACGTTTCTGATCTCAAAGAGAAGCTGTCCGACTCTAAAAAACAGATACTGCAAGTTCAAATAGAGGTAAAAGCTGATTTGATATTTATTTATGCAACAGATACGATCATAGTAGGTCCATAATTACAATCACTAATAACATCGATCACTATAATAACATATGGATCACTATAATAACGTATGAATCACTATAATAACATATGGATCACTATAATAACATATGAATCACTATAATAACATATGGATCACTATAATAACGTATGGATCACTATAATAACATATGGATCACTATAATAACGTATGGATCACTATAATAACATATGGATCACTATAATAACGTATGAATCACTATAATAACATATGGATCACTATAATAACGTTTGAATCACTATAATAACATATGGATCACTATAATAACATATCGACCCTTTTTGTTTTCCTACCCAAGATCATCTCCATGCGAGAAGAGGCGAAATCTCTCAAACTTAAACTGCAGGACTTGGAGAAAGTGAAGAAACGGCAGCAGGCAGACTTGGCTAATAAAGACAGGACCATACAGCAACTGAAAACGGTTATGTTGTTTAAATCTCGGTTACTCTTGGTTGTTTTACTTTAAATGTGTCCTTTGTTGTTGACCGGAGTTTGATCTTTCTCTTTCCAGGAACAGTCTGCTGACGAGAACCTCAAGCTCAATCCGAACGCCTGTAAAGGTACATATGAAGCCTGTTGATCCATACTGTTCTGCTCTGTATTTCTGTGTGCCATACATAGGCTGTGTTCTTGCCTACTACTTAGTAAAATGACATACTGTGTATTTATTGTCCTACATACTCTTTGGAACACACTGTTTAGTTCAAATGTATGCAGTAAGCAACAAATATCAACATACTAGACTCCCCCATACTGAGAATGTGTAATCTAATACTAGACTCAAACGTACTGAGAATATGTAATCTAATACTAGACTCCCCCATACTGAGAATGTGTAATCTAATACTAGACTCCCCCATACTGAGAATGTGTAATCTAATACTAGACTCATCCATACTGAGAATATATAATCTAATACTAGACTCACCCATACTGAGAATGTATAATCTAATACTAGACTCCCTCATACTGAGAATGTTTAATCTAATACTAGACTCCCCCATACTGAGAATGTGTAATCTCCCCATACTGAGAATGTGTAATCTAATACTAGACTCCCCCATACTGAGAATGGCTGCTCTTCTCTCTGTCCTGTAATCATGGAGGTGGGCTGATCTTCTCTCTGTCCTGTAATCATGGAGTTGGGCTGCTCTTCTCTCTGTCCTGTAATCATGGAGTTGGGCTGCTCTTCTCTCTGTCCTGTAATCATGGAGTTGGGCTGATCTTCTCTATTTTTAATTTAAATGTAACCTTTTATTTAACTAGGCAATTCAGCTAAGAACAAATTCTTATTTACAATAACGGCCTACCCCGGTCAAACCCGGACGACGCTGAGCCAATTGTGCGCCACCCTATGGGACTCCCAATCACGGCCGGTTGTGATACATCCTGAATTTGAACCAGGATGTCTGTAGTGACGCCTCTTGCATTGAAATGCAGTGCCTTAGACCGCTGCGCCACTCAGGAGACATAAAATGTATCTCTGTCTTGTATTCATGGGGTTAGGCTGCTCTTATCTCTGTCGTGTATTCATGGGGTTCATTGTGCTTCCCCAGACCTTCAGGCTAAGGAGCGTATGATGGAGGACATGCGTCTGGCTCTGATTGAACAGGAGGATACCCAGACCCAACAGGAGCAGGTGTTAGAGGCCAAACTGGATGAGATTGACGCCCTCATTGAAGGTGGGATTATTTCAAGATGTCGTTTTCCATGATGGTGTATATTTGGTGTTTTAAGTTGATTTATTAGTTGGCTTTTCATAGCCGATCATTCAGAGTTAGAGACAGTAGGTGCGTTAGAGAGTCCAAATCAGCAGGTCCGGGACAAGGTAGCACATCCTGTGAACAGGTCAGGGTTCCATAGCCGCAGGAAGAACAATTGAAACTGGAGCAGCAGCACGGCCAGGTGGACTGGGGACAGCAATGAGTCATCCGGGCCGGGTAGTCCTGAGTCATGGTCCTAGGGGGCGGGGGTGTGTGTGTGTGTGTGAGAGAGATCCTAAAACGGAACCTTGAGGAACACTGAAATTTACAGTTGATTTGTCAGAAAAAGGCCAGAACTTGTCTGTGTAGACCAATTTGGGTTTCCAATCTCTCCAAAAGAATGTGGTGATCGATGGTATCAAAAGCAGCACTAAGGTCTAGGAGCACGAGGACAGATGCAGAGCCTTGGTTTGACGCCATTAAAAGGTCGGAGCTCTAAGGACAATTCCTTCGACCTCATGGCTTGGTTTTTTGCACTGACATGCACTGTCAACTGTGGGACCTTATATAGACAGGTGTGTGCATTTCCAAATAATGTCCAATCAATTTATTTTACCTCAGGTGGAATCCAATCACAGTTGTAGAAACATCTCAAGGACGATCAATGGAAACAGGATGCACTTGAGCTTAATTTCGAGTCTCATTGCAAATGGTCTGAATACTTATGTAAATAAGGCATTTCTGTTTTGTTTTTTAAATTAATTTGCAAAAAAATCTAAACCGGTTTTCGGTTTGTCATGATGGGGTATTGTGTGTAGATTGATGAGGAATTTTTATTTGATTTAATCCATTTTAGAATAAGGCTGTAATGTAACAAAATATGGAAAAAGGGGAAGGGGTCTGAATACTTTTGTATATTTGTATGTATATATATATATATATATATATGCGTGTAAATGTATTTGAAATACTCGAAATAATATTTCACCCCAGATCTGAATACAGTCGGCGCTGGGTTCGACTGAGATTGACATTGTCTTGAATGGATTGGGGCTTTTCTCACAGCTAAAGGAAGGGGTGCAACTCAATATTAGGAAGGTGTTCCTAATGTTCGTATACTCCGTATATACAAAACATAGAATGGTAAGTACAACTGAACATGGTGATAGTACTCAAGTGGTCTTGTTGTTTTTTTGTTCCCCCCCCCCCCCCCCACAGAGGTGGATAAACTGAAAGGACTGTTACGCTACCAAGACAGTGGGAAAGACACTGGAGCCCTGAGAGACAGCCAATCGGACGAGGCCAAGCTAGCCATACAGGAAGCAGTTCAGGCTCAAGTGACCTTGAAGGTGGACATCTCAATATGTGACTCACCACCTGGATTTGGTCTTATGTAGCAAAGTTTAAAATAGTTATTTTTTAATTACATTGGATAAAAGTAGAGATTCAGAGCTACAAAATGGTATATCAACACTGCATTTTTGAGGAACAACGAAAAAGTAATTCTGCTTTGAAAGATGAACTTCACTCTCCTATGAAGTCGCGACATACGCCTAGTTTCCTAAAACGGGTCACACATGTAGTTGTTGATAGTGTGTATTTTCTCTGTTTATTTTTTACCTTGGATTAGTCAGTACGTGTAAGTGTACTTCCAAGTATAAGTAATCATGTGTGTTTCTAGCTGTGTACTGAGAAACACCAAGCTGACAAGAGGAAGTGGCTCGAAGAGAAGACTGTTCTGATCCGGCTGGCCAAGGAGGCCGAGGATAAGAGGAACCAGGAGATGAGGAAGTTTGCAGACGGCCGCAAGCGTCACGCCAAGCAGCAAGCCCAAGTGGTAAAACAACTCCCCCACCCCGGGGACCCCCAGCCGTTCCGCGTATGAACTAATTCCACAGTTATCAAACCTGATTCAACTAATCATCAAGCCCTTTACAAGGTGAATCAGGTGAGCTAGTTCAACAACATTGTGAAACGTCTGGGGATCCCCTAGGAGAGGTTTTCCTTGGAATAAAAGCTACAATACCCTCTACAGACAGAGCCTACAAAAGCTGCATTTACACAGATCTTTTATAATTGGTTAAAGATAATTGGTTTAAAAGGTCAGAATTGGGCTGCCTGTGTAAATGCAGCCTGTCTGTTACCCTGTAGGAAGGTCTGGTGGCCCAGCTCAGTGAGAAGGAGCAGGACCTCCTGAAGTGGAGGAAAGAGAGGGACTCCCTGGTGACAGCTCTGGAGGTCCAGCTAACCAAACTCCTCTCCAGCAACGCAGACAAGGATGAACAGATAGCCAGTCTCCGCTGCCACGCCTCCTCTCAGCCAGCAGACAAGGATGAACAGATAGGCAGTCTCCGCTGCCACGCCTCCTCTCAGCCAGCAGACAAGGATGAACAGATAGCCAGTCTCCGCTGCCACGCCTCCTCTCAGCCAGCAGACAAGGATGAACAGATAGCCAGTCTCCGCTGCCACGCCTCCTCTCAGCCAGCAGAGGTCAGTTCAAACACACGTTGGACTGTTTAGTCGGTTGGGACTTGTCAGACTATTTTCCTTTGGAACAAATGAGCTCTGTTAACTCCCCCAGTCCCAAAACATTTATCTCCATGTCCAGCTGCTACGTTAAGTGTTGCAACATTTTGTTTGCAGGGCTACAAGTAGAACACATAACAATTTGACAAACCTCATGTTTAAAATTCATGTTTAAAAAATATAAACAAATCTAATCAAATGTATTTATAAAGCCCTTCGTACATCAGCTGATGTCTCAAACTGCTGTACAGAAACCCAGCCTAAAACCCCAAACAGAGAGAGAGAGAGAAAGAGAGAATACTTAAATTCACACAGGACACTGGATAAGACAGGAGAAATACTCCAGATATTGTTTTTTTGACCTTTATTTAACAAGGCAAGTCAGTTAAGAACAAATTCTTATTTACAATGACGGCCTAGGAACAGTGGGTTAACTGCCTGTTCAGGGGCAGAACGACAGATTTGTACCTTGTCAGCTTGGGGGTTTGAACTTGCAACCTTCCGGTTACTAGTCCAACACTCTAACCACTAGGCTACCCTTCCTTACTGTTGTATCCTCCCCCCCAGAGGGACCATGTTGATAAGATAGCATTATAAAGTGTTCTACAATGTAGAATATACTCAAATTAAATAAAAACCCTGGAATGAGTAGGTATTATAAAACTTTATGTGGCAGGGTCTACTGTACAGACTGGTACTGTACATTATCAAGCATTTCACATGTTATCCAGATACTGACTGTTAGCACTTGGTGGTCTATTGCAGCCTCCCACCAGGATGGGCTTTAGGTGAGGCAGAGGAACCTGTAGCCAACATTACTTCAACAGTATTTAATATGAATGCTGTAAATACAGAAGTTTGTTTTCTCACTAGGAAATGAATATCCAATACAGGAAGTTGGTGGCACCTTAACTGGGGAGAACGAGCTCGTGGTAATGGCTGGAGTGGAATCTGTGGAATGGTATCAAACACGTGGTTTCCATGTGTTCCATTCCATTCACTCCATTCCAGCCATTATTATGAGCCGTCCTCCCCTCGGCAGCCTCCACTGATATCCAACTAGTCAGTGACAACTGTTTGGAGTCTTTGACAGCAAACTGTGTGAAGTTATAACAGTAGTATAGACATTATGTCCTGGGGATTTCTTATGGATCGTCTATGTGTAGCTTGTGAGTGTCGTAAGAGCTAATCACGTTACATGTGTTCGTGAGACTTTCAGCTTCTCATTGTAGTGTTCAATAGTTTGTAGCTCTAACCATTCAGACTCTACAGACGTTTTTGTTAAAAAAAAAATAGACCCGACCCCCTTTGCGGGATCTGCCGTTGTCGCAAACACCGCTCAGCCCTGTTAATCACACAGATGCAGAAGAAAGACACAAATCCAATGTTTTTAATCCAGAACGCATGATGTTTAGAAGGGGTTAGAAGACACGCCTGCGTTATGGTTGGAATCGTTGGGTTAGGGTTGGGTGCAGGGTTCTTGGTCATTTCAATTTTAAATTATTTGTATTTTTTGCACTTAACCTTATTGAAAGATGTTGCACTTATTTTATGTGCGTTGAAATGCTCTCTACAAATGAATGATTGTTTATATTATTATTATTATTATTATTGATATAAAAAAGAGCCACAAACTCTGTATAGGGTCACTGTTCACTTTCAGTGACCTTTTGTGGTACTGTAGCATGATAAAAACATAACTTTGGACCATGTTGATAGATAGCATTATTGGTCTGCTATTTCCTTACTGTTGTATCCCCCCCTCCCCCAGAGGGACCATGTTGATAGATAGCATTATTGGTCCCCTGTTTCCTTACTGTTGTATCCCCCCCCCTCCCCCAGAGGGACCATGGCCAGGTGGAGGTAGTGGAGCTGCAGGGCCTTCTGTCTGACAGAGACACTGAGATTCTTAACCTGAAGGAACAACTGAAAACTGCATTCAAAGCCAGCAGCGACGCCTCGGTCCCTACTAAACACAGAGAGACAGCCAATCAGGTGAGGGAACAGTCCTCCTTCATAACGAATAAAATCTTAAGTTTATTGGTCTCGTGCACAGGATACAGGGTGTAAACAGTACAGGGAAACTTGCAAGCTCTCCTCAACACATTATCCAAAAATATGACATTGTATTCCATCCCCTATCCATATTGTAGTATGTTGGTCTTGTTAATACAATGGATGTTGTTCATGATAGCTCTCACAGACTGAAGCAGAGGAGTGCCCTTCCAAAGTCCGTGAGAGGACTCTCCATGACAACGGTCAACTAGTACGCGACGTAAAGACGTCGAGGAGGACCAGTCAGGTAATCTCCTTTAGACATACGGGTTTCCTCCTGCAAAGTTTCAATCTCTCCGGTTTAACACGTCTGTACGTAACAAAACGTCCGTTTGGCATAGAGGAAGTATGTCATCCACCTGTTGCTGACTAGTAGGTTAACCCAACTGACTAGTAGGTTAACCCAACTGACTAGTAGGTTAACCCAACTGACTAGTAGGTTAACCCAACTGACTAGTCACTCCTGTAGGTTAACCCAAATGACTAGTAGGTTAACCCAACTGACTAGTCACTCCTGTAGGTTAACCCAACTGACTAGGCACTCCTGTAGGTTAACCCAACTGACTAGTAGGTTAACCCAACTGACTAGACACTCCTGTAGGTTAACCCAACTGACTAGACACTCCTGTAGGTTAACCCAACTGACTAGACACTCCTGTAGGTTAACCCAACTGACTAGACACTCCTGTGGGTTAACCCAAATGACCTGACACTCCTGTGGGTTAACCCAACTGACTAGTAGGTTAACCCAACTGACTAGGTACTCCTGTAGGTTAACCCAACTGACTAGTAGGTTAACCCAACTGACTAGACACTCCTGTAGGTTAACCCAACTGACTAGACACTCCTGTAGGTTAACCCAACTGACTAGTAGGTTAACCCAACTGACTAGACACTCCTGTAGGTTAACCCAACTGACTAGACACTCCTGTAGGTTAACCCAAATGACTAGGCACTCCTGTAGGTTAACCCAAATGACTAGGCACTCCTGTAGGTTAACCCAACTGACCAGTAGGTTAACCCAACTGACCAGTAGGTTAACCCAACTGACCAGTAGGTTAACCCAACTGACTAGTAGGTTAACCCAACTGACTAGTAGGTTAACCCAACTGACTAGTCACTCCTGTAGGTTAACCCAAATGACTAGACACTCCTGTAGGTTAACCCAATGGACTAGTAGGTTAGCCCAACTGACTAGACACTCCTGTAGGTTAACCCAACTGACTAGACGCTCCTGTAGGTTAACCCAATGGACTAGTAGGTTAGCCCAACTGACTAGACACTCCTGTAGGTTAACCCAACTGACTAGTAGGTTAACCCAACTGACTAGACACTCCTGTAGGTTAACCCAACTGACTAGGCACTCCTGTAGGTTAACCCAACTGACTAGGCACTCCTGTAGGTTAACCCAACTGACTAGGCACTCCTGTAGGTTAACCCAACTGACTAGACACTCCTGTAGGTTAACCCAACTGACTAGACACTCCTGTAGGTTAACCCAACTGACTAGACACTCCTGTAGGTTAACTCACCCTCACTGTCATCCTGTGTACCCCTGTCTGTCTGTCTGTCTGTAGGGGTCTGGGGGCTACCCGTCGGTGCTAGACTCCTCAGAGATCATAACGGAGGGAGGCAGGACCAGCCGCTTCCCCAAGCCTGAGCTCGAGATCTCCTTCAGTCCGCTGCAGCCCAACAGGATGGCCCTGAAACGCCAGGGAGAGGACGTGATCAACGTCAAAATCACCCGCAAGAGGAAGAGCTCTGAGATCGACAAGGTTCGACCGTGTTCACTTGCAGTGAGGGACGTACTGTAGGTTCAGCCCAGGGTACAACTCTGTGGTCCTTCCGCCCCTGCAGACCCTGTCCATCTTACCATTCAGGTGGTGGTCTCTCTCCTGTCAGTCATCTTAAATACATTTTACAGAGAGAGCATTAGTACTGCAACAGTTCTGTTATCCCATGTCCAAAGTCAGGAGTCACCCACCTAACTAATTGCAATGGCATAAGAAACCATGCAAGAAGCAAAAATGTTTAAATAGCCTCAGATAAGCCATAATGAAGTGTTAATTAGGTTCATCTGAAGAGCAAGTTGTTCAACATATGAATAGTTTACTGCTCCATCTGACATTATGCATTGAACTGAAAGGCTTGTGCCTCTTTTTATGGAAGTAAATTATAGAGTTTCCTATTACATGTGGTGGGATCTAACACACGCATGGTGGTTGTGTGAATATAATGAGTCGATGTAGAGGAGGGTCTCTGCTGCAGCGTAGGAGGAGGGTCTCTGCTGCAGCGTAGGAGGAGGGTCTCTGCTGCAGCGTAGGAGGAGGGTCTCTGCTGCAGCGTAGGAGGAGGAGGGTCTCTGCTGCAGCGTAGGAGGAGGAGGGTCTCTGCTGCAGCGTAGGAGGAGGAGGGTCTCTGCTGCAGCGTAGGAGGAGGAGGGTCTCTGCTGCAGCGTAGGAGGAGGAGGGTCTCTGCTGCAGCGTAGGAGGAGGAGGGTCTCTGCTGCAGCGTAGGAGGAGGAGGGTCTCTGCTGCAGCGTAGGAGGAGGAGGGTCTCTGCTGCAGCGTAGGAGGAGGAGGGTCTCTGCTGCAGCGTAGGAGGAGGGTCTGCTGCAGCGTAGGAGGGTCTCTGCTGCAGCGGCGTAGGAGGAGGAGGGTCTCTGCTGCAGCGACGTAGGAGGAGGAGGGTCTCTGCTGCAGCGACGTAGGAGGAGGGGTGGTCTCTGCTGCAGCGACGTAGGAGGAGGGGTGGTCTCTGCTGCAGCGACGTAGGAGGAGGGGTGGTCTCTGCTGCAGCGACGTAGGAGGAGGGGTGGTCTCTGCTGCAGCGACGTAGGAGGAGGGGTGGTCTCTGCTGCAGCGACGTAGGAGGAGGGGTGGTCTCTGCTGCAGCGACGTAGGAGGAGGGGTGGTCTCTGCTGCAGCGACGTAGGAGGAGGGGTGGTCTCTGCTGCTGCAGCGACGTAGGAGGAGGGGTGGTCTCTGCTGCTGCAGCGACGTAGGAGGAGGGGTGGTCTCTGCTGCAGCGACGTAGGAGGAGGGGGGGTCTCTGCTGCAGCGACGTAGGAGGAGGGGGGGTCTCTGCTGCAGCGATGTAGGAGGAGGGGGGTCTCTGCTGCAGCGACGTAGGAGGAGGGGTGGTCTCTGCTGCAGTGACGTAGGAGTGAGTAAAGGCTATGGTGCAGTACTAAGTCCATATAGGAGGAGTATTTATGGGGTTAAACCTCTGCAGTTTGAGACTAAAGTAATTCCGTTAGTGACTGTCCCAGAGGGGGGAGGAGAGATGACGGAGGACAGAGGGGTGGACAGAGGGGTGGACAGAGGGGTGGACAGAGGGGTGGACAGAGGGGAGGACAGAGGGGAGGACAGAGGGGAGGACAGAGGGGAGGACAGAGGGGAGGACAGAGGGGAGGACAGAGGGGAGGACAGAGGGGAGGACAGAGGGGAGGACAGAGGGGAGGACAGAGGGGAGGACAGAGGGGAGGAGTCTATCTTCATTGTATTTGCGTGATTCCTCTCCTCCCTAAGAAGTTCTGCGGGGAGGAACTGCCTTTAAACATGGCCTGTACATGGCCTGTACTTAAAAATATATATTTGAACATTTATTTAATTAAATTATGCAAGTCAGTTAAGAACAAATTCTTATTTACAATGACGTCCTAGGAACAGTGGGTTAACTGCCTGTTCAGGGGCAGAATGACAGATTTTTACCTTGTCAGCTCAGGGATTTGATCTTAACAACCTTTCGGTTACTAGTCCAACACTCTAACCACTTGGCTACCTGCCGTCCCTACACTCTAACCACTTGGCTACCTGCCGTCCCTACACTCTAACCACTAGGCTACCTGCCGTCCCTACACTCTAACCACTAGGCTACCTGCCGTCCCTACACTCTAACCACTAGGCTACCTGCCGTCCCTACACTCTAACCACTAGGCTACCTGCCGTCCCTACACTCTAACCACTAGGCTACCTGCCGTCCCTACACTCTAACCACTAGGCTACCTGCCGTCCCTACACTCTAACCACTAGGCTACCTGCCGTCCCTACACTCTAACCACTAGGCTACCTGCCGTCCCTACACTCTAACCACTAGGCTACCTGCCGTCCCTACACTCTAACCACTAGGCTACCTGCCGTCCCTACACTCTAACCACTAGGCTACCTGCCGTCCCTACACTCTAACCACTAGGCTACCTGCCGTCCCTACACTCTAACCACTAGGCTACCTGCCGTCTCTACACTCTAACCACTAGGCTACCTGCCTTCCCTACACTCTAACCACTAGGCTACCTGCCGCCCCTACACTCTAACCACTAGACTACCTGCCGTCCCTACACTCTAACCACTAGTCTACCTGCCGTCCCTACACTCTTACCACTAGTCTACCTGCCGTCCCTACACTCTAACCACTAGTCTACCTGCCGTCCCTACACTCTAACCACTAGTCTACCTGCCGCCTCTACACTCTAACCACTAGTCTACCTGCCGTCCCTACACTCTAACCACTAGTCTACCTGCCGCCTCTACACTCTAACCACTAGTCTACCTGCCGTCCCTACACTCTAACCACTAGGCTACCTGCCGTCTCTACACTCTAACCACTAGGCTACCTGCCGTCCCTACACTCTAACCACTAGCCGTCCCTACACTCTAACCACTAGGCTACCTGCCGCCCCTACACTCTAACCACTAGGCTACCTGCCGCCCCTACACTCTAACCACTAGTCTACCTGCCGCCTCTACACTCTAACCACTAGACTACCTGCCGTCCCTACACTCTAACCACTAGGCTACCTGCCGTCTCTACACTCTAACCACTAGGCTACCTGCCGTCCCTACACTCTAACCACTAGTCTACCTGCCGTCCCTACACTCTAACCACTAGTCTACCTGCCGCCTCTACACTCTAACCACTAGTCTACCTGCCGTCCCTACACTCTAACCACTAGTCTACCTGCCGCCTCTACACTCTAACCACTAGTCTACCTGCCGTCCCTACACTCTAACCACTAGGCTACCTGCCGTCTCTACACTCTAACCACTAGGCTACCTGCCGTCCCTACACTCTAACCACTAGCCGTCCCTACACTCTAACCACTAGGCTACCTGCCGCCCCTACACTCTAACCACTAGGCTACCTGCCGCCCCTACACTCTAACCACTAGTCTACCTGCCGCCTCTACACTCTAACCACTAGACTACCTGCCGTCCCTACACTCTAACCACTAGTCTACCTGCCGTCCCTACACTCTAACCACTAGTCTACCTGCCGTCCCTACACTCTAACCACTAGTCTACCTGCCGCCTCTACACTCTAACCACTAGTCTACCTGCCGTCCCTACACTCTAACCACTAGGCTACCTGCCGTCCCTACACTCTAACCACTAGCCGTCCCTACACTCTAACCACTAGACTACCTGCCGTCCCTACACTCTAACCACTAGGCTACCTGCCGTCCCTACACTCTAACCACTAGCCGTCCCTACACTCTAACCACTAGACTACCTGCCGTCCCTACACTCTAACCACTAGGCTACCTGCCGTCCCTACACTCTAACCACTAGGCTACCTGCCGTCCCTACACTCTAACCACTAGGCTACCTGCCGTCTCTACACTCTAACCACTAGGCTACCTGCCGTCCCTACACTCTAACCACTAGTCTACCTGCCGTCCCTACACTCTAACCACTAGGCTACCTGCCGCCCCTACACTCTAACCACTAGGCTACCTGCCGTCCCTACACTCTAACCACTAGGCTACCTGCCGTCCCTACACTCTAACCACTAGCCGTCCCTACACTCTAACCACTAGGCTACCTGCCGTCCCTACACTCTAACCACCTAGGCTACCTGCCGCCCCTACACTCTAACCACTAGGCTACCTGCCGTCTCTACACTCTAACCACTAGGCTACCTGCCGTCCCTACACTCTAACCACTAGGCTACCTGCCGTCCCTACACTCTAACCACTAGGCTACCTGCCGTCCCTACACTCTAACCACTAGACTACCTGCCGTCCCTACACTCTAACCACTAGGCTACCTGCCGCCCCTACACTCTAACCACTAGTCTACCTGCCGCCTCTACACTCTAACCACTAGACTACCTGCCGTCCCTACACTCTAACCACTAGTCTACCTGCCGTCCCTACACTCTAACCACTAGTCTACCTGCCGTCCCTACACTCTAACCACTAGTCTACCTGCCGCCTCTACACTCTAACCACTAGTCTACCTGCCGTCCCTACACTCTAACCACTAGTCTACCCGCCGCCTCTACACTCTAACCACTAGTCTACCTGCCGTCCCTACACTCTAACCACTAGGCTACCTGCCGTCTCTACACTCTAACCACTAGGCTACCTGCCTTCCCTACACTCTAACCACTAGGCTACCTGCCGTCCCTACACTCTAACCACTAGGCTACCTGCCGCCCCTACACTCTAACCACTAGTCTACCTGCCGCCTCTACACTCTAACCACTAGACTACCTGCCGTCCCTACACTCTAACCACTAGTCTACCTGCCGTCCCTACACTCTAACCACTAGTCTACCTGCCGTCCCTACACTCTAACCACTAGTCTACCTGCCGCCTCTACACTCTAACCACTAGTCTACCTGCCGTCCCTACACTCTAACCACTAGTCTACCTGCCGCCTCTACACTCTAACCACTAGTCTACCTGCCGTCCCTACACTCTAACCACTAGGCTACCTGCCGTCTCTACACTCTAACCACTAGGCTACCTGCCTTCCCTACACTCTAACCACTAGGCTACCTGCCGCCCCTACACTCTAACCACTAGACTACCTGCCGTCCCTACACTCTAACCACTAGTCTACCTGCCGTCCCTACACTCTTACCACTAGTCTACCTGCCGTCCCTACACTCTAACCACTAGGCTACCTGCCGTCCCTACACTCTAACCACTAGTCTACCTGCCGTCCCTACACTCTAACCACTAGTCTACCTGCCGTCCCTACACTCTAACCACTAGTCTACCTGCCGCCTCTACACTCTAACCACTAGTCTACCTGCCGTCCCTACACTCTAACCACTAGGCTACCTGCCGTCCCTACACTCTAACCACTAGCCGTCCCTACACTCTAACCACTAGACTACCTGCCGTCCCTACACTCTAACCACTAGGCTACCTGCCGTCCCTACACTCTAACCACTAGGCTACCTGCCGTCCCTACACTCTAACCACTAGGCTACCTGCCGTCTCTACACTCTAACCACTAGGCTACCTGCCGTCCCTACACTCTAACCACTAGTCTACCTGCCGTCCCTACACTCTAACCACTAGGCTACCTGCCGCCCCTACACTCTAACCACTAGGCTACCTGCCGTCCCTACACTCTAACCACTAGGCTACCTGCCGTCCCTACACTCTAACCACTAGCCGTCCCTACACTCTAACCACTAGGCTACCTGCCGTCCCTACACTCTAACCACCTAGGCTACCTGCCGCCCCTACACTCTAACCACTAGGCTACCTGCCGTCTCTACACTCTAACCACTAGGCTACCTGCCGTCCCTACACTCTAACCACTAGGCTACCTGCCGTCCCTACACTCTAACCACTAGGCTACCTGCCGTCCCTACACTCTAACCACTAGACTACCTGCCGTCCCTACACTCTAACCACTAGGCTACCTGCCGCCCCTACACTCTAACCACTAGTCTACCTGCCGCCTCTACACTCTAACCACTAGACTACCTGCCGTCCCTACACTCTAACCACTAGTCTACCTGCCGTCCCTACACTCTAACCACTAGTCTACCTGCCGTCCCTACACTCTAACCACTAGTCTACCTGCCGCCTCTACACTCTAACCACTAGTCTACCTGCCGTCCCTACACTCTAACCACTAGTCTACCTGCCGCCTCTACACTCTAACCACTAGTCTACCTGCCGTCCCTACACTCTAACCACTAGGCTACCTGCCGTCTCTACACTCTAACCACTAGGCTACCTGCCTTCCCTACACTCTAACCACTAGGCTACCTGCCGCCCCTACACTCTAACCACTAGACTACCTGCCGTCCCTACACTCTAACCACTAGTCTACCTGCCGTCCCTACACTCTTACCACTAGTCTACCTGCCGTCCCTACACTCTAACCACTAGTCTACCTGCCGTCCCTACACTCTAACCACTAGTCTACCTGCCGCCTCTACACTCTAACCACTAGTCTACCTGCCGTCCCTACACTCTAACCACTAGGCTACCTGCCGTCTCTACACTCTAACCACTAGGCTACCTGCCGTCCCTACACTCTAACCACTAGCCGTCCCTACACTCTAACCACTAGGCTACCTGCCGCCCCTACACTCTAACCACTAGGCTACCTGCCGCCCCTACACTCTAACCACTAGTCTACCTGCCGCCTCTACACTCTAACCACTAGACTACCTGCCGTCCCTACACTCTAACCACTAGTCTACCTGCCGTCCCTACACTCTAACCACTAGACTACCTGCCGTCCCTACACTCTAACCACTAGGCTACCTGCCGCCCCTACACTCTAACCACTAGTCTACCTGCCGCCTCTACACTCTAACCACTAGACTACCTGCCGTCCCTACACTCTAACCACTAGTCTACCTGCCGTCCCTACACTCTAACCACTAGGCTACCTGCCGTCTCTACACTCTAACCACTAGGCTACCTGCCGTCCCTACACTCTAACCACTAGCCGTCCCTACACTCTAACCACTAGGCTACCTGCCTTCCCTACACTCTAACCACTAGGCTACCTGCCGCCCCTACACTCTAACCACTAGACTACCTGCCGTCCCTACACTCTAACCACTAGTCTACCTGCCGTCCCTACACTCTTACCACTAGTCTACCTGCCGTCCCTACACTCTAACCACTAGTCTACCTGCCGTCCCTACACTCTAACCACTAGTCTACCTGCCGCCTCTACACTCTAACCACTAGTCTACCTGCCGTCCCTACACTCTAACCACTAGTCTACCTGCCGCCTCTACACTCTAACCACTAGTCTACCTGCCGTCCCTACACTCTAACCACTAGACTACCTGCCGTCCCTACACTCTAACCACTAGGCTACCTGCCGTCTCTACACTCTAACCACTAGGCTACCTGCCGTCCCTACACTCTAACCACTAGTCTACCTGCCGTCCCTACACTCTAACCACTAGGCTACCTGCCGCCCCTACACTCTAACCACTAGGCTACCTGCCGTCCCTACACTCTAACCACTAGGCTACCTGCCGTCCCTACACTCTAACCACTAGTCTACCTGCCGCCTCTACACTCTAACCACTAGTCTACATGCCGTCCCTACACTCTAACCACTAGGCTACCTGCCGTCTCTACACTCTAACCACTAGGCTACCTGCCGTCCCTACACTCTAACCACTAGCCGTCCCTACACTCTAACCACTAGGCTACCTGCCGCCCCTACACTCTAACCACTAGTCTACCTGCCGCCTCTACACTCTAACCACTAGACTACCTGCCGTCCCTACACTCTAACCACTAGTCTACCTGCCGTCCCTACACTCTAACCACTAGTCTACCTGCCGTCCCTACACTCTAACCACTAGTCTACCTGCCGCCTCTACACTCTAACCACTAGTCTACCTGCCGTCCCTACACTCTAACCACTAGGCTACCTGCCGTCCCTACACTCTAACCACTAGCCGTCCCTACACTCTAACCACTAGACTA
Organism: Oncorhynchus kisutch; assembly: GCF_002021735.2. Lineage (NCBI taxonomy): Eukaryota > Metazoa > Chordata > Actinopteri > Salmoniformes > Salmonidae > Oncorhynchus > Oncorhynchus kisutch. Next base: position 7,718,757 of record NC_034193.2, read on the forward strand.
CCTGCCGTCCCTACACTCTAACCACTAGGCTACCTGCCGTCCCTACACTCTAACCACTAGGCTACCTGCCGTCCCTACACTCTAACCACTAGGCTACCTGCCGTCCCTACACTCTAACCACTAGTCTACCTGCCGTCCCTACACTCTAACCACTAGGCTACCTGCCGCCCCTACACTCTAACCACTAGGGTACCTGCCGTCCCTACACTCTAACCACTAGGCTACCTGCCGTCCCTACACTCTAACCACTAGCCGTCCCTACACTCTAACCACTAGGCTACCTGCCGTCCCTACACTCTAACCACCTAGGCTACCTGCCGCCCCTACACTCTAACCACTAGGCTACCTGCCGTCTCTACACTCTAACCACTAGGCTACCTGCCGTCCCTACACTCTAACCACTAGGCTACCTGCCGTCCCTACACTCTAACCACTAGGCTACCTGCCGTCCCTACACTCTAACCACTAGACTACCTGCCGTCCCTACACTCTAACCACTAGGCTACCTGCCGCCCCTACACTCTAACCACTAGTCTACCTGCCGCCTCTACACTCTAACCACTAGACTACCTGCCGTCCCTACACTCTAACCACTAGTCTACCTGCCGTCCCTACACTCTAACCACTAGGCTACCTGCCGTCTCTACACTCTAACCACTAGGCTACCTGCCGTCCCTACACTCTAACCACTAGCCGTCCCTACACTCTAACCACTAGGCTACCTGCCGCCCCTACACTCTAACCACTAGGCTACCTGCCGCCCCTACACTCTAACCACTAGTCTACCTGCCGCCTCTACACTCTAACCACTAGACTACCTGCCGTCCCTACACTCTAACCACTAGGCTACCTGCCGTCTCTACACTCTAACCACTAGGCTACCTGCCGTCCCTACACTCTAACCACTAGTCTACCTGCCGTCCCTACACTCTAACCACTAGTCTACCTGCCGCCTCTACACTCTAACCACTAGTCTACCTGCCGTCCCTACACTCTAACCACTAGTCTACCTGCCGCCTCTACACTCTAACCACTAGTCTACCTGCCGTCCCTACACTCTAACCACTAGGCTACCTGCCGTCTCTACACTCTAACCACTAGGCTACCTGCCGTCCCTACACTCTAACCACTAGTCTACCTGCCGTCCCTACACTCTAACCACTAGTCTACCTGCCGCCTCTACACTCTAACCACTAGTCTACCTGCCGTCCCTACACTCTAACCACTAGGCTACCTGCCGTCCCTACACTCTAACCACTAGCCGTCCCTACACTCTAACCACTAGACTACCTGCCGTCCCTACACTCTAACCACTAGGCTACCTGCCGTCCCTACACTCTAACCACTAGGCTACCTGCCGTCCCTACACTCTAACCACTAGGCTACCTGCCGTCTCTACACTCTAACCACTAGGCTACCTGCCGTCCCTACACTCTAACCACTAGTCTACCTGCCGTCCCTACACTCTAACCACTAGGCTACCTGCCGCCCCTACACTCTAACCACTAGGCTACCTGCCGTCCCTACACTCTAACCACTAGGCTACCTGCCGTCCCTACACTCTAACCACTAGCCGTCCCTACACTCTAACCACTAGGCTACCTGCCGTCCCTACACTCTAACCACCTAGGCTACCTGCCGCCCCTACACTCTAACCACTAGGCTACCTGCCGTCTCTACACTCTAACCACTAGGCTACCTGCCGTCCCTACACTCTAACCACTAGGCTACCTGCCGTCCCTACACTCTAACCACTAGGCTACCTGCCGTCCCTACACTCTAACCACTAGGCTACCTGCCGTCCCTACACTCTAACCACTAGACTACCTGCCGCCCCTACACTCTAACCACTAGGCTACCTGCCGCCCCTACACTCTAACCACTAGTCTACCTGCCGCCTCTACACTCTAACCACTAGACTACCTGCCGTCCCTACACTCTAACCACTAGTCTACCTGCCGTCCCTACACTCTAACCACTAGTCTACCTGCCGTCCCTACACTCTAACCACTAGTCTACCTGCCGCCTCTACACTCTAACCACTAGTCTACCTGCCGTCCCTACACTCTAACCACTAGTCTACCTGCCGTCCCTACACTCTAACCACTAGGCTACCTGCCGTCCCTACACTCTAACCACTAGGCTACCTGCCGTCCCTACACTCTAACCACTAGGCTACCTGCCGTCCCTAGTTAACAACACGGTAACTAACTAAAGCCCCCACAACACAGCGCGGGGTGAGTCTTTGGGAGCTCTGATGTTCCTAGTCCTATCTTTAGTGTTACTCAGTCATTCTGGTATCTGTCACAAAAACAACTCTTTCCCTGAGGTCTGTCTCTCTGACTGTTTTGGAATAAAATGCCAAGCATTTTGTTGAACACGAGACATGAAGAAAGACATGTTGACAGATGACGACAAGGCAAAGTCGAGTTCAATTCAAAATATTTTTCACAATGTTTCCTATTTAGTAATAAATGTTATTTTAATTCACTATGTGGGTATTGTCAGCTTTCTGTCTGCCTTCAGCAGATCCAGGCGTAAAAAAAACACAGCCTCTAAATCTTTTAGACAGTTAATTATTTTATATAAGATTCACGACAAACACATAAACAGGGCAATGGTTTTTAGCATTAAAGATAAATGCATTTGAAGCACCAGAAGTTGAAGCATCTAAACTTATTTAAATGTGCTTTTGAAGTATTTCTCTTCACATTATGGCACGTCCGCGTAGCCTTTCAGTCCTGATGTTATTCACGTGTCAATATAATATCAATGTCACATTTTATAGGCGTCTTTGTGGTTGGTTAGTTACCTGGTACATGGTTGACATATATTGCCCTCTGTGTATTAGACTCAGGATATTCGTGCTAACTTTATAACAAACCTTTTTCTTCTTTTTTTCTTTTTTTAAGAAGAGCGGATGGCGCAGTCCAGCTAAAAGGAGAGCAACGCATGAGCTCCCGTCTCAGGTACCTCTCCCGTCTCGGGTACCTCTCCCGTCTCGGGTACCTCTCCCGTCTCGGGTACCTCTCCCCTCTCGGGTACCTCTCCCCTCTCGGGTACCTCTCCCCTCTCGGGTACCTCTCCCCTCTCGGGTACCTCTCCCCTCTCGGGTACCTCTCCCCTCTTCATGCCTGTTGCCCCATCCATCACCATCCCCTCTCAATTTTCTAATGCTTTGGTCGGTAGTACCTCAGTTGGCGTAATGGCATAGCTATGGAAGTCCTCTGGGAGACGACAGGGAATGGTTGTGATTTAAAATGACAGGGGTTGTTTCAGCGTTGGGTATTTCCTGCTGTTCAGTGGTCATTTCTATAAATAATATATACCCATTGATTATTGAAGATTATAAACTGGGTGGTTCCATCTCTGAATGCTGATTGGCTGACATCCGTGGGATATCAGACCATATATCACGGTATGACAAAACATTTCTTTAAACTAATTACATTGGTAACCAGTTTATAATAGCAATAAGGTACCTCTGAGGATTGTGGTATATGGCCAATATACCACGGCTAAGGGCTGTGTCCAGGCACTCCGCGTTGCGTCGTGGGTAAGAATAATCCCTTAGCCGCGGTATATTGCCCATATGGGGCGGCAGGGTAGTCTAGTGGTCAGAGTGTTGGACTAGTAACCGGAAGGTTGCAAGTTCAAACCCCCGAGCTGACAAGGTACAAATCTGTCGTTCTGCCCCTGAACAGGCAGTTAACCCACTGTTCCTAGGCCGTCATTGAAAATAAGAATTTGTTCTTAACTGACTTGCCTAGTTAAATAAAGGTTCAATAAAAAAATACAAATATTCCACACCCCCTCATGCCTTATTGCTTAAATATAACATACAAAATCCAGAAGTTTGAAACATGCTTAATGATTCATACAGCATCCTATTTAAAAGCTAAATGCGGAGTTGGACAGATGTTACCAATAAGTTATTGAAGGAGCTATTATTTTGAAGTACACATTTAGATGAGGGTTTCTTTTGCCGTGAGCTGAACAGTTCAAACTAGATGTGTCAGGGATGACCTACACTGGAGCTGGGAAACATACATTGTTCATCCACATCAATCATTTTGGAGACCTACTGATTTATTCAACCTGAAAATTGCATGGGACTTTTAAAATGTAAATTGATCTCTCAATGTCGTAACATTCATAAAACTAAATCCTCACCATGGAGTTTTAATTTCTCTTCCTGGTCTCCTCTCTCCCTGGTCTCCCAAGTCTCATTTCTCTCCCTGGTCTCCCAAGTCTCATTTCTCTCCCTGGTCTCCTAAATCTCTCATTTCTCTCCCTGGTCTCCTAAATCTCACATTTCTCTCCCTGGTCTCCTAAATCTCACCTCTCTCTCCCTGGTCTCCTAAATCTCACCTCTCGCTCTCCCTGGTCTCCTAAATCTCACCTCTCTCTCTCCCTGGTCTCCTAAATCTCACCTCTCGCTCTCCCTGGTCTCCTAAATCTCACCTCTCTCTCTCCCTGGTCTCCTAAATCTCACCTCTCGCTCTCCCTGGTCTCCTAAATCTCACCTCTCGGTCTCCTAAATCTCATTTCTCTCTCCCTGGTCTCCTAAATCTCACCTCTCGCTCTCCCTGGTCTCTTAAATCTCACCTCTCGCTCTCCCTGGTCTCCTAAATCTCATTTCTCTCTCCCTGGTCTCCTAAATCTCACCTCTCGCTCTCCCTGGTCTCCTAAATCTCACCTCTCGCTCTCCCTGGTCTCCTAAATCTCACCTCTCTCTCTCCCTGGTCTCCTAAATCTCACCTCTCGCTCTCCCTGGTCTCCTAAATCTCACCTCTCGGTCTCCTAAATCTCATTTCTCTCTCCCTGGTCTCCTAAATCTCACCTCTCGCTCTCCCTGGTCTCCTAAATCTCATTTCTCTCTCCCTGGTCTCCTAAATCTCACCTCTCGCTCTCCCTGGTCTCCTAAATCTCACCTCTCGCTCTCCCTGGTCTCCTAAATCTCGTCTCTGCGCTGGTGTTCCTCAGGATGAGGTGCACAAGGAGAACCATAGAAACCCCAGAACCAGACTGGCTCCTAAACTGGCTGTGCATCAAGAGGTGGTGAGACACACCCCACTTTTATGTTTGAACAGATACAAACATGACCCCCTGTCAATAAATCTGTTAAATCTGAGGCTGTTAATGGACTGGAGCCTGGCCTGTAGGGTCTCATCATGTGTCACCTCGTCACAGCCTTGCCTGGCATGAACTAATGCCAGTTTGTGTGGAGGGGGTGCACATTATGATGACAGTGTTAACAGTGTACATTGTGTCGGTCGACGTGTTTATGTGGAAGCTCTGTCAGATTTCCCCTCGGGGATAATAAAGTATATCATCTCACCTTTTAGTCTTTATATCATCTCACCTTTAGTCTTTATATTACTTATTGGTTTACTTTGGGTCTCCCGAGTGGTGCAGCGGTCTAAAGGCAATGTATCTCAGTGCTTGAGGCATCACTACAGACCCTGGTTCGAATCCAGGCTGTATCACAACTGGCTGTGATTTGGGAGTCCCATAGGGCGGCGCTCAATTGGCCCAGCGTCGTCTGGGTTTGGCCGGTGTAGGCCATCATTGTAAATAAGAATTAGTTCTTAACTGACTTGCCTAGTTAAGTTTGTTTATTTATTTATGTCATGGTTTCTCCTCCATCTACAGCCATCTCCGGCCTGGGGCAGTAAATACCCGGGATCCATAAGGCCCCACGACTCCCAGTCCAGCTTGCATAGCAGGAAAGATGGAACGATGCAGAAGATCGGAGTCTTCGGTAGCAAAGGTAAGAGTTGACCTTAACAGCAGCACGGAATGGCTTGGTGCAAGTCTACACTGACAGCATGACCGTCTATCCCACACAGAACAGCACTGCAGAGTAGAGAGCACAGACTACATGATCATCATGACCAAAGAGCCAGAAACTGAAACCAAACTGGAGTCAAAGTAACATCTGCAGTTGGACAAAACACACCTTAATGTTCAATATAACCGGCCACAATCCCTCTGTCCAGAACTAGTCCATGGATGCTGCCCGGTCTCTCTCTGTCCAGAACTAGTCCATGGATGCTGCCCGGTCTCTCTCTGTCCAGAACTAGTCCATGGATACTGCCCGGTCTCTCAGTCCACAGTTAGTCCATGGATGCTGCCCGGTCTCTCAGTGCACAGTTAGTCCATGGATGCTGCCTGGTCTCTCAGTCCACAGTTAGTCCATGGATGCTGCCCGGTCTCTCAGTCCACAGTTAGTCCATGGATGCTGCCTGGTCTCTGTCCAGAACTAGTCCATGGATGCTGCCTGGTCTCTCAGTCCACAGTTAGTCCATGGATGCTGCCCGGTCTCTCAGTCCACAGTTAGTCCATGGATGCTGCCCGGTCTCTCAGTCTAGAACTAGTCCATGGATGCTGCCTGGTCTCTCAGTCCACAGTTAGTCCATGGATGCTGCCTGGTCTCTCAGTCCACAGTTAGTCCATGGATACTGCCCGGTCTCTCAGTCCACAGTTAGTCCATGGATGCTGCCTGGTCTCTCAGTCCAGAACTAGTCCATGGATGCTGCCTGGTCTCTCAGTCCACAGTTAGTCCATGGATGCTGCCTGGTCTCTCAGTCCACAGTTAGTCCATGGATGCTGCCCGGTCTCTCAGTCCACAGTTAGTCCATGGATGCTGCCTGGTCTCTGTCCAGAACTAGTCCATGGATGCTGCCTGGTCTCTCAGTCCACAGTTAGTCCATGGATGCTGCCCAGTCTCTCAGTCCACAGTTAGTTCATGGATACTGCCTGGTCTCTGTCCAGAACTAGTCCATGGATACTGCCTGGTCTCTCTGTCCACAGTTAGTCCATGGATGCTGCCTGGTCTCTCTCTGTCCAGAACTAGTCCATGGATGCTGCCTGGTCTCTCAGTCCACAGTTAGTTCATGGATGCTGCCTGGTCTCTGTCCAGAACTAGTCCATGGATGCTGCCTGGTCTCTCAGTCCACAGTTAGTCCATGGATGCCGCCCGGTCTCTCAGTCCACAGTTAGTCCCATGGATGCTGCCCGGTCTCTCAGTCCAGAACTAGTCCATGGATGCTGCCTGGTCTCTCAGTCCACAGGTAGTCCATGGATGCTGCCCGGTCTCTCAGTCCAGAACTAGTCCATGGATGCTGCCTGGTCTCTCAGTCCACAGTTAGTTCATGGATGCTGCCTGGTCTCTGTCCAGAACTAGTCCATGGATACTGCCTGGTCTCTCAGTCCACAGTTAGTCCATGGATGCTGCCCGGTCTCTCAGTCCACAGTTAGTTCATGGATACTGCCTGGTCTCTGTCCAGAACTAGTCCATGGATACTGCCTGGTCTCTCTCAGTCCACAGTTAGTCCATGGATGCTGCCCTGTCTCTACTCCATTGTCCTTGTCAAGCATAGCAATTCCATAAGGTGTAGACAAGAGTGCGGAAACAGACTGGCACCCAGGCTAGTTTTTTTCTGGCCTACAGTAATGGTTTGCTCTGGCTTTAACTTTTTAATGGCCTATGCTGCTCAGCTTTTTTAAAAGCCCTTATGTCCCTCTTTCTCTCTGCAGCTAAAAAGATAATGGGATTGGTGAGCGGGAAATCCCCAGAGACGGAGTCGTCCATGAGCTTTAGACCCATGAAGTCCAAGTGGAAGCTATACAGACCAGAGATCTCTTCCGCCATAGACTTCTCCTCCCACCCGGTGAGAACCCACAGCCAGCTACACGTCTGTCTGATTAGGCCTGGGCAATATGGCCAAAGTATATCACAATATTTGTCTTATTGTTGATGGTATAGCTGTATTTAATGTTTCTGAATAATACAAGTTGTAAATATGTTTTATGAGTAGCAGGGGTTGGAACCGGTTCAGGGAACAGAACACCGGAAAATTACATTTTTCAAGGAACAGAAACGGAACCGGGAATGAAAGTGATCCATAGTGTTCCGGAACAGAACCGTTATTTTAAAAGCATGGGAACCAGCTAATCACGTTCTTTTAGGTTACGGGCATTTTTCTATAGTTGTATCTTGCGCCATAGGCCACACTTGTTTGTCCATCATGCGTGTAAAAAAACTAGCTTGCTTTATGAAGTCATTTAATTAACTAAATGTAAACAACTGTCGATTTTTCACAGGTTAATTTTAAAAAAGGAACAGAATGGAACAATATACACCGGTACTTTTTTGGGGGGGTTCGAACCGGTTCAGAACTTTATTTTGCCGATTGGAACAGTGGAACGGAATTTAAAAAAAATTATGGTTCTGTTCAGAACGAAACGATCGGTTCCAACCCCTGATGAGTAGTGCAGGACCCCCTAGGATGGCTACAAATAAATTCTACATGGTTTTAATGATCTTTCTCTCTTCTGACTGGTTTATACTCAACCAAAACTGACAGTGAAGTAGTCCAATTTGTAGAACTTATTTATGTAATATTGTATCAAGAAGTCGTTATAGATGCTAGTGTAAAAACCCATACTTGTATGCGGATCCATCCGTATAATATATGGCCCAGCCCTACATCTGATTACTACAAACAGGAAATATATATGATTGGTAGGCCTGCTCCAGACCCGGGACAACAGAGCTATTGGGACAGAAGCTCTTCATTTTTTTAAACATTTACTCATCAGCAGGGTTGTTGATACCCCGCCTAACAATGTATGTTGTTTATCACAGATGTGTACCCAAATTAAAAGGTATGCACGAAGGGAAACCTATACGCTCAGTTCCTACGCTGCTCAGCCCTGCCCTGCGGATAGTGATTCCCATTCATTTGAGGTTGATATGGTGGGTGTCATGTAAGAGGTACTTGTTGATTAACTTTGGTTGTAAACCTCTGTCTCAGATCATCAGTGGAGTTCCAGACGAGAAAGAGAGTGACCATCTCATCGTCAAGAGAGAACTCCGGACTGAAGTCAAAGACGCTGCTCTTTAATGGTACAGGGAAATGAATGAATAGATTTTTTTTATTTTAATGAAGGACATCTTGAAGTTTACTTTATTGTTATGGCTGTTTTTCTTTCCAGAAGACGTGTATTTTCTGATGTCACTTCCTCTTCCGCTTCCTGTTTTCTTTCATATAGTCTTCATTGATCACTTCATTCTATTGTATTTCTACGTCTTTAACGTCGCACACATTATGATTATTTCTCTCCATTCTGTGCTATGTATAATATGATTTAACAGAATATAATCAAGTATTTTTATTCTCAGTCCAGAACATCATCGTGGTAATGCAGTAATCTGAAGATTTAGTATAGTACTTTATAAAAACTCAGTATAGTACTTTACTGTGATCATCTCAGATGTTCATGTAAAAAACACAGAGTACTTTATAAAAACACAGTATAGTACTTTATAAAAACACAGTAGAGTACTTTATAAAAACACAGTAGAGTACTTTATAAAAACACAGTAGAGTACTTTATAAAAACACAGAGTACTTTATAAAAACACAGTAGAGTACTTTATAAAAACACAGAGTACTTTACTGTGATCATCTCAGATGTTCATGTAAAAACACAGTATAGTACTTTATAAAAACACAGTAGAGTACTTTATAAAAACACAGTGTAGTACTTTATAAAAACACAGTATAGTACTTTACTGTGATCATCTCAGATGTTCATGTAAAAGCACAGTATAGTACTTTATAAAAACACAGTATAGTACTTTATAAAAACACAGTATAGTACTTTATAAAAACACAGTATAGTACTTTATAAAAACACAGTAGAGTACTTTATAAAAACACAGAGTACTTTACTGTGATCATCTCAGATGTTCATGTAAAAGCACAGTATAGTACTTTATAAAAAAACAGTGTAGTACTTTATAAAAACAGTGTAGTACTTTATAAAAACACAGTATAGTACTTTATAAAAACACAGTATAGTACTTTATAAAAACACAGTATAGTACTTTACTGTGATCATCTCAGATGTTCATGTGGAAAAAAAAAACATCTGTATGCTGATGACACAATTATTCATTTATGTGTATCTAATATTCAGAAGGCTTTTCAGGACTTACAGTACAGACTTACAGGCTTTTGATGTTATTCAAAGGCAGCTTTTCCAATTGAAACTTAATGCAATTAAAAACAAAAATGCATGGTTTTCTCTTCCCTGAAAGTTAACAGATTGAGTCACATACAGATTTTATCTATACAATTCCAGCAAATTGCTAGGTTCACCTCCTATAAGTATCTTGGGATTTAGTACTTTATTGTGATCATCTCAACAATGTTCATGTAAAAAACCACTAGTTTCATTTTGTGGAGCAGAATGAATATCTCACTAGGGACAACCACTACCAAGTTCTATTTTGTTGTAAATGTGTTGATAAGGCATGGTGCAACATAGATATAGGGCCCTATTCAATCAGATCTGCTAATCAGCGTAGTATCTGGGATAAGACGAAACACCATCGCAAACTGCTCTTTTGGTTTAACTCCGTAAACCTTTTTTAAATTTACTAAATGAATCTAAATGTCTTTCCCAGTCTCCTTTTCAATACCACTGCTAACATATGGTTGGTTGAATAAAACACTATGATTATTTTAATAGTTAAACACTACCATTCCTTTGTAATACTGTACTGCTAACATATACCAAAATGGTTGAATATATAACACTACTATTCCTTTGTAATACTGTACTGCTAACATATACCAAAATGGTTGAATATATAACACTACTATTCCTTTGTAATACTGTACTGCTAACATATACCAAAATGGTTGAATATAAAACACTACTATTCCTTTGTAATACTGTACTGCTAACATATACCAAGATGGTTGAATAAACCTCTATAACCTGGTTGAGCCATCCGTTGTTTTAAGTGTTGTGCATACAAACACTTGCCTACTAAAATCTAACTTTCTAGTTTGCTGAATTATTGCAGTGACTGAGGCTAGCTACAGTAACTAAGTATACACCCAGTGGTGTAAAGTACCTAAGTAAAAAATACTTTAAAGTACTACTTAAGTAGTTATGGGTATTTATATTTTTGACAACTTACTACACTACATTCCTAAAGAAATAATGTACTTATTACTCCATACATTTATCCTGACACCTAAAAGTACTTATTACATTTTGAATGCTTAGCAGGACAGGAAAATTCACGCACTTATCAAGAGAACATCCCTGGTCATCTCTACTGCCTCTGATCTGGAGGACTCACTAAACAGAGAACAACCCTGGTCATCCCCTCTGCCTCTGATCTGGAGGACTCACTAAACAGAGAACATCCCTGGTCGTCCCTACTGCCTCTGATCTGGAGGACTCCCTAAACAGAGAACGTCCCTGGTCGTCCCTACTGCCTCTGATCTGGAGGACTCACTAAACAGAGAACATCCCTGGTCATCCCTACTGCCTCTGATCTGGAGGACTCACTAAACAGAGAACATCCCTGGTTGTCCCTACTGCCTCTGATCTGGAGGACTCACTAAACAGAGAACATCCCTGGTCGTCCCTACTGCCTCTGATCTGGAGGACTCACTAAACAGAGAACATCCCTGGTCGTCCCTACTGCCTCTGATCTGGAGGACTCCCTAAACAGAGAACATCCCTGGTCATCCCTACTGCCTCTGATCTGGAGGACTCACTAAACAGAGAACATCCCTGGTCATCCCTACTGCCTCTGATCTGGAGGACTCACTAAACAGAGAACATCCCTGGTCATCCCTACTGCCTCTGATCTGGAGGACTCACTAAACAGAGAACATCCCTGGTCGTCCCTACTGCCTCTGATCTGGAGGACTCCCTAAACAGAGAACATCCCTGGTCATCCCTACTGCCTCTGATCTGGAGGACTCACTAAACAGAGAACATCCCTGGTCGTCCCTACTGCCTCTGATCTGGAGGACTCCCTAAACAGAGAACATCCCTGGTCATCCCTACTGACTTTGATCTAGTAGACTCACTAAAACAGAGAACATCCCTGGTCATCCCTACTGACTTTGATCTAGTAGACTCACTAAAACAGAGAACATCCCTGGTCATCCCTACTGCCTCTGATCTGGAGGACTCACTAAACAGAGAACATCCCTGGTCATCTCTACTGCCTCTGATCTGGAGGACTCACTAAACAGAGAACATCCCTGGTCATCCCTACTGCCTCTGATCTAGTGGACTCACTAAACAGAGAACATCCCTGGTCATCTCTACTGCCTCTGATCTGGAGGACTGACTAAACAGAGAACATCCCTGGTCATCCCTACTGCCTCTGATCTAGTGGACTCACTAAACAGAGAACATCCCTGGTCATCTCTACTGCCTCTGATCTGGAGGACTCACTAAACACATGCACTGAGTTTTGCCCCTGGCTCTCCGTAAAGAAAAAGGTTTCCGTCTGGTTTACATAATATAAGGAATTTGAAATTATTTTTTACTTTTAATACTTAAGTATATTTTAGCTATTGCATTTACTTTTCATACTTAAGTTATTTAAAAAAAACAAATATTTTATTGAAGTAGAATTTTACTGGGTGATTTTTCTTTTACCCGAGTCATTTTCTATGAAAATACTTTTGCTCAAGTATGACAATTAGGTACTTTTTCCTCCACTGTATTGCATCCAAATCACTCCAAGTATTGTGACCATCTGTTTGTGTACTCTGAAATCAGCTCAGCAATCACTGTTTTGGGACATAATGGATGTTTCTTTTTTTTTTAAATTTTATTCATAGAATATTTGAATTGCATCCGAATACGCTAAATGATTAAGTGACACATCAAGACAAGGCAGCTGCCGGGCTGGCAGTATTGAAACGGTTTTGTTCTGGGACGGATGTCACAGTTATGGCCGTTCATCTAGCATGGAGGGGGAGGGGGAGGGGGAGGGGGAGGGGGGGGGTTCTTGTGCTTTTTCTTTCTCTGCTAAGCTGTAAATGTGTGGAAATGATATAATGAGCCTGATTCTCATTCATAGCACAATCATGTTTTGCAATGAGATAGCTATGAGGAAGATAATCATTTGGCAAGAGTTCTGGGTTTGGCAGTTGATATCAGCTCAGACCCAGAGACGGGCCTTATAGTCAGCTAATTATATATTACAGCACCATCGAATCCAGCTAAAAGATTTTCAGAGTGCTTAGTGCTTCGTGAACCAGGAGAGAAGGGAAGGAGCCTTCATCCAAAGGCCGCATCAGGAAACTTTTGGTATTTGGTATTTTATTAGGATCCCCCTTAACGGTTGCAAAAGTTGCAGCTGATCTTCCTGTGGTCCACACGAAACATGAAATAATACAGAACATTAATGAACAAGAACAGCTCAGACAGAACTACATCAATTGAAATACATGTTTTTTTTTTTTAAAGGCACATGTAGCCTACATATCAATACCAGTACATACAAACATACTATCTAGGTCAAATAGGGGAGGGGCGTTGTGCCGTGAGGTGTTGCTTTATCTGTTTTTTGAAACCAGGTTTGCTGTTTATTTGAGCAATATGAGATGGGACGGCGTTCTATGCAATAATGTCTCTATATAATACTGTACACTTTATTGAATTTGTTCTGGTTTTGGGGACTGTGAAAAGACCCCTGATGGCATGTCTGGTGGGATAACTGTGTGTCAGTTGACTATACAAACAATTTGGGATTTAACACATTAATGTTTCTTATAAAAAGAAGTGATGCAGTCAGTCTCTCCTCAACTCTTAGCCAAGAGAGACTGGCATGAATAGTATTTATATCAGCCCTCTGATTATGGTTCATCTTGCATTATTACAGAGATTGAGCTTTCAGACATTTTAAAGACACTCAAATCTATTGATATTAAGAAAGTGTCTGGTCCGGATTAATTAAATCCTTATTTTCTAAGAATTGGCACAGAGATCATTGCTGTCCCTCACTCATATATTAAACCTTTCATTGGCGAGGAATACCATTCCAAAAGTCTGGAAAGCAGCCTACATAAGGGTGGCGATCCGTCCCAGTTGGATAACTGACGTTCCATATCTAAACGGTCTGCACTGGCAAAAGTTTTGGAAAACCTAGTGAACTCTCCAGTTGAAAGACTTTCTTTATAATAACTCAGTTTTTTCTCGATTTTAGAGCCAAGCGCAGTACAATTACTGCAGTAAATAAGTTTATAGGTCATATTCTAGATGCTCAGGACAAGAAAACTCACTGTGTTTCACTTTTTATTGACTTATCGAAGGCCTTTGACACGGTTGACCATGCCCTGTGGTTGTATAGACTAAAAAACAGGTTGGTTTAAGTGTTGATGCATAGGATTGGTTCCAAAACTGCCTTTCTGACAGAAGGCTTAGAAAAGGAGTTCCCCAGGGCTCAATTTTAGGTCTGATCATTTTTACACTATGTAAATGATATAGAAAAGACTATTGACTCTGCAAATCTCCATCTGTATGCTGATCTATTATTGAGAAGGCTTTTCAAGACTTACATTTGGCTTTTGATGTTATTCAAAGGCAGCCTTTCGAATTGAAACTTGTGCTTAAAATGCAAGGAAAACAACACTTATGGTTTGATAGAAAACCGATGGGAGTCACTTGCAGATGTTATCTATAAAATGCCAGAAAATTAATAGGGTCACCTCCTATAACTATCTTGGGGATTTGGACAAATACGTTTGTTTTTTTCCAACAACAGGTTATGGTCAATAATATCAAAGGCTACACTGAAGTCTAATAGTACCACTCCCACAATCTTCTTATTATCAATTTCTTTCAACCAATCACCAGTCATTTGTGTCAGTACAGTACATGTTGAGTGCCCTTCTCTATAAGCATGCTGAAAGTCTGTTGTTCATTTACGACATGGCAGAAACTTTAAATGCAAGGAAAACAACATGTATGGTTTGAAAGAAACCCGATGGAGTCTTCTTCTTCTCTCTTACAGATTCTTCTTTCTTCTTCTCTCTTACAGATTCTTCTTTCTTCTTCTCTCTTACAGATTCTTCTTCTTCTTCTCTCTTACAGATTTGATCTATAAAATGCCAGAAAATTAATAGGGTCACCTATAACTATCTTGGGATTTGGTAAGATGAAAATATTACTTTTAAACAGCACATTTTATAAGTGAAATTGCATTTCTATTTTAGGCACAAATCTTGCTTTTCAATGTTAGTCAGAAAGGATAATGTTCAAGGCACTTTTGTGTACAAAGCATTGATGGGACAACTCCCTTTGTATCTCTGTTCTTTACTGACCAGATCAGTCACTCAATACAGTCTTCGTTCACAGTCGCTGCTGTCCTTGTCTGTTCTTAAGGCTAGAACTGAGATGGAGAAACAAATAATTTTCCCATAATGCCCCTTCATCCAGGAACATGTTTCAAAAGATATTAACGTTAGGTGAGTTGGTGTCCTCGCCTGTTTTTAAGACTGATCGACAACACTGTTTGTGACAGCTGCAGTTTCGAATCTTACATTTTATCTTTAACTTGTGACATGTTGTCTTTTGTGTGTATTCTGTGTTTTTCTGTCATATTTTATGGGGCGGCAGGGTAGCCTAGTGGTTAGAGTGTTGGACTAGTAACCGGAAGGTTGCAAGTTCAAACCCCCAAGCTGACAAGGTACAGATCTGTCGTTCTGCCCCTGAACAGGCAGTTAACCCACTTTTCCTAGGCTGTCATTGAAAACAAGAATTTGTTCTTAACTGACTTGCCTAGTTAAATAAAGGTCAAAATAAATAAATGGACACGCTGCTATTTCCCCGTTTTTCCTTCTTGCCAGGTCGCCCTCACAAAAGACTGTTTTAACCTCAATGGGTTTTACCTGGATAAATAACGTTTTTTTTTTTTTAAACAATGAAGAGCAAAACTTGCCGCTCTGTTCTGGGCCAGCTGGGATTTAACTAGGTCTTTCCTTGCAGCACTAGACCATATGACTGGCCAATAATCAAGATAAGACAAAACTGGAGCCTGCGGGACTTGCTTTTTGGAATGTAGTGTCAAAAAAGCAGGGTATCTCTATCTCTTTATTACTGCCAGACCTCTCCCCATATTTAATCAATTTAATCCAGATTCAGCTGAGGTCTAGAATTTAGGGAATGGTTTGTACCAAATCCAATGCTCTTAGTTTTAGAGATGTTCAGGACCAGTTTATTACTGGCCACCCATTCCAAAACAGACTGCAACTCTTTGTTAAGGGTTTCTGTGACTTCATTAGCAGTGGTTGCTGATGCTTATATTGTTGAATCATTAGTATACATGGACACATGCCTTGTTTAATCCAAGTGGCAGGTCATTGGTAAAAATAGAAAAGAGTAGATGGCCTAGAGAGCTACCCTGTGGTACACCACACTTTACATGTTTGACATTAGAGAAGCTTCCATTAAAGAAAACCCTCTGAGTTCTATTAGACAGATAGTTGTGAATCTACGACATGGCAGAGGTTGAAAAACCATTTCACTTTAAAAAAATTCAACAACAGGTTTTGGTCAATAATATCAAAGGCAGCACTGAAATCTAACAGTACAGCTCCCACAATCTTCTTCTTATCAATTTCTTCCAACCAATCATCAGTCATTTGTGTCAGTGCAGTACATGTTGAGTGCCCTTCTCTATAAGCATGCTGAAAATCTGTTGTTAATTTGTTTACAGAGAAATAGCATTGTATTTGGCCAAACACAATTATTTCCAACAGTTTGCTAAGAGCTGGCAGCTGATTGCTATATATAATACAAATGGAGGTGCGGGCGATGGAAATGCATTTGGCGGTTGATCTACTTCTGTTCTGTAAATGCCACTGTGTGCTCTTTTCGAAGGATGGTTCCCAGTCTTTTCAGGGCTATGGGATAAGGGGGGGTCGGGGGTGGTCTGTCGTGCATTGGGATGACAACCCAACTCGGGATGATGAGGGGTTTTAGCGGGTGGAATAGTGGGGACCAATTGGAGGTTTACTTAGTAGCAATGCAAATATCATGGTACAGCTATATAGACAGTCCATCATCATGTTACTTTTTAATGGTACGTTTACAAACAGATATTTTGATAAATAGAATTGAAAGTTGTCTCATTATGGTGAATTAAGTATAGCCAGTTACAATTGTAATGGCTTAACAGATAAGAAAAGACGATCAGTATTTACCTGGCTAAAAGAGAAGGAATATAATATCTATTGTTTACAGGAAACTTATTCAACCATTTTAGATGACGTTTTGTGAAAAAATTACTGGGGGGGGGGGGTCGAAATATATTTCTCCCATGGGCAAAGAAATTCAAAAAGGGTGGTGGTTTTAATTAACAGTAATTTTGATCCAAATGTGCAAATTGTCCAAACAGATTGTCAAGGTAGATGGATCATGTTAAATATGTTATTGGACAATAAACAGATATGGCTTATTAATCTATACGGTCCGAATAATGATGATCCAAGCTTCTTTGAAAATATATATAAGAATTTATCAACTCTACAAGCAACACTGGACTCTATTATTATGGTGGGAGATTTTAATACGGTCTTAAATACCTCTATGGACCGGAAAGGAAATCACACTACAAACTATCACCCTCAGGCACTTAAGGAAATCATGAATGTCATGGATATATTGGAATTAGTGGATATGTGGAGACTTAAATACCTTGACCTAGTGAGATATACATGGAGGTTTAATATCCTGACCTAGTGAGATATACATAGAGGTTTAATATCCTGACCTAGTGAGATATACATGGAGGTTTAATATCCTGACCTAGTGAGATATACATGGAGGTTTAATATCCTGACCTAGTGAGATATACATGGAGGAGGTTTAATACCCTGACCTAGTGAGATATACATGGAGGTTTAATATCCTGACCTAGTGAGATATACATGGAGGTTTAATATCCTGACCTAGTGAGATATACATGGAGGTTTAATATCCTGACCTAGTGAGATATACATGGAGGTTTAATATCCTGACCTAGTGAGATATACATGGAGGAGGTTTAATACCCTGACCTAGTGAGATATACATGGAGGAGGTTTAATATCCTGACCTAGTGAGATATACATGGAGGTTTAATATCCTGACCTAGTGAGATATACATGGAGGTTTAATATCCTGACCTAGTGAGATATACATGGAGGTTTAATATCCTGACCTAGTGAGATATACATGGAGGTTTAATATCCTGACCTAGTGAGATATACATGGAGGAGGTTTAATACCCTGACCTAGTGAGATATACATGGAGGTTTAATACCCTGACCTAGTGAGATATACATGGAGGTTTAATACCCTGACCTAGTGAGATATACATGGAGGTTTAATATCCTGACCTAGTGAGATATACATGGAGGTTTAATATCCTGACCTAGTGAGATATACATGGAGGTTTAATATCCTGACCTAGTGAGATATACATGGAGGAGGTTTAATACCCTGACCTAGTGAGATATACATGGAGGTTTAATACCCTGACCTAGTGAGATATACATGGAGGTTTAATACCCTGACCTAGTGAGATATACATGGAGGTTTAATATCCTGACTTAGTGAGATATACATGGAGGTTTAATATCCTGACCTAGTGAGATATACATGGAGGTTTAATATCCTGACCTAGTGAGATATACATGGAGGAGGTTTAATACCCTGACCTAGTGAGATATACATGGAGGTTTAATACCCTGACCTAGTGAGATATACATGGAGGTTTAATATCCTGACCTAGTGAGATATACATGGAGGTTTAATATCCTGACCTAGTGAGATATACATGGAGGAGGTTTAATATCCTGACCTAGTGAGATATGCATGGAGGAGGTTTAATATCCTAACCTAGTGAGATATACATGGAGGTTTAATATCCTGACCTAGTGAGATATACATGGAGGAGGTTTAATCAAGCTAGTCGTCTTGACTACTTTCTTAGGCCATTCTCTCTGGCACCAAAAGTTAAAGTGTTGATAGGGGACAGAATGCGGTCGGATCATCACATAATTGCCATATATATTACTCTTACAGAATTTCCACGTGGGCGAGGATATTGGAAATTTAATCAAAGCCTACTAGATGATAAATTGTTTATAACTAGGACAGAAGAATTTATAACAGACTTTTTCAGACATAACATAGGTACAGCAGATCCCCTTATTGTATGGGACACTTTTAAATGTGCCTTTAGTGGCAATGCAGTTTAGTACTCATCTATAAAACAAAAGCAATTTAGATCAAAAGAGTCCATATTAACAAAGGAAATAGAAGGACTAACAGTACAGTTAGATGGCAATAAAAACTGTACCATAGAGGCACAGAATAAGTTAGAGGAGAAACACAAAGAAATGGAGGAACTTATTCCAGAAAGATCCAGTGTAATAGATTAGAAAAATCAAGCGAACTGGATGGAATATGGGGAAAAATGCACCAAAGTCTTTTTCAATCTTCAATATAGAAATGCTACCAAAGAAAATGTATTAAAACTTCTAACAAATGGAGTCACGCATGATTCACAGAATATTTTGAAAGAGGAAGTACTTTAAAATAATATGTTTTCATTTCAGTCTCCTCCATCTCCACTAACTGAAACTAATTGTAAGGATTTGTTTCCTAATAATAATGATGTAAAGTTCACATGAGTCCTTCTGTACAGATGTTAAGGCCAAATTACAGAGGAGGAACTTCGTGATGCAATTAAAGCCTTTAGGGCTGGGAAAACTCCAGGGCCTGATGGCATACCAGTGGAGGTATACCAAACTCCAGGGCTGGATGGCATACCAGTGGAGGTATACCAAACTCCAGGGCTGGATGGCATACCAGTGGAGGTATACCAAACTCCAGGGCTGGATGGCATACCAGTGGAGGTATACCAAACTCCAGGGCTGGATGGCATACCAGTGGAAGTATACCAAACTCCAGGGCTGGATGGCATACCAGTGGAGGTATACCAAACTCCAGGGCTGGATGGCATACCAGTGGAGGTATACCAAACTCCAGGGCTGGATGGCATACCAGTGGAGGTATACCAAACTCCAGGGCTGGATGGCATACCAGTGGAGGTATACCAAACTCCAGGGCTGGATGGCATACCAGTGGAAGTATACCAAACTCCAGGGCTGGATGGCATACCAGTGGAAGTATACCAAACTCCAGGCCTGGATGGCATACCAGTGGAAGTATACCAAACTCCAGGGCTAGATGGCATACCAGTGGAAGTATACCAAACTCCAGGCCTGGATGGCATACCAGTGGAGGTATACCAAACTCCAGGGCTAGATGGCATACCAGTGGAAGTATACCAAACTCCAGGGCTGGATGGCATACCAGTGGAAGTATACCAAACTCCAGGGCTGGATGGCATACCAGTGGAAGTATACCAAACTCCAGGCCTGGATGGCATACCAGTGGAAGTATACCAAACTCCAGGGCTGGATGGCATACCAGTGGAAGTATACCAAACTCCAGGCCTGGATGGCATACCAGTGGAAGTATACCAAACTCCAGGGCTAGATGGCATACCAGTTGAGGTATACCAAACTCCAGGCCTGGATGGCATACCAGTGGAAGTATACCAAACTCCAGGCCTGGATGGCATACCAGTGGAAGAATACCAAACTCCAGGGCTAGATGGCATACCAGTTGAGGTATACCAAACTCCAGGCCTGGATGGCATACCAGTGGAAGTATACCAAACTCCAGGGCTAGATGGCATACCAGTGGAGGTATACCAAACTCCAGGCCTGGATGGCATACCAGTGGAAGTATACCAAACTCCAGGCCTGGATGGCATACCAGTGGAAGAATACCAAACTCCAGGGCTAGATGGCATACCAGTGGAAGTATACCAAACTCCAGGCCTGGATGGCATACCAGTGGAAGTATACCAAACTCCAGGGCTAGATGGCATACCAGTGGAAGTATACCAAACTCCAGGCCTGGATGGCATACCAGTGGAAGAATACCAAACTCCAGGGCTAGATGGCATACCAGTTGAGGTATACCAAACTCCAGGCCTGGATGGCATACCAGTGGAAGAATACCAAACTCCAGGCCTGGATGGCATACCAGTGGAGGTATACCAAACTCCAGGCCTCGATGGCATACCAGTGGAAGTATACCAAACTCCAGGGCTAGATGGCATACCAGTGGAAGTATACCAAACTCCAGGCCTGGATGGCATACCAGTGGAAGAATACCAAACTCCAGGCCTCGATGGCATACCAGTGGAAGTATACCAAACTTTTTTTTACATACTCCGAGGACCAGTATTAGCATGTTGTAACCACTCCTATATAAATGGTAGATTATCAGACATGCAACAAGAAGGTCTGATATCATCATTACTGAAACAGGACCCAAGTGGTATATATAAAGATCCATTAAAAAAATTGGAGACCTCTTATACTTCAGTGTTGTGATGCAAAAATCCTAGATACAATCTTCCCAGCTCTGCAGATTTTGCTGTGAGGAAGCAGGGTCATTAGATAATTTCTTTTGGTATTGTCCATATGTAGCTCGTTTTTGGTCACAGGTCCAGGAATGGCTGAAGAATTGCAACATTTGCCTCAAAATAATACTGCACATAGCAATACTGGGTCATTTGAAAAGCCATAGTCACTCAATCAATAATATAATTATTTGAGCAACAATGTTTATCTTTAATTTACAATCTGTAGAAGCTATGAGAATAGAAAGGTTCAGTACTTTTGTGAAGCATCACAGCACAGTTGAAAAATATATGGCAAATAGAACTCCAAAATGGATGGTGTTGAAAGACAGATGGGAGGGGTTGAATGGAGCTGAAGGGACTGGATGGTGTTGAGAGAGAGATGGGAGGGGTTGAATGGAGCTGAAGGGTGGGACTGGATGGTGTTGAGAGAGAGATGGGAGGGGTTGAATGGAGCTGAAGGGTGGGACTGGATGGTGTTGAAAGACAGATGGGAGGGGTTGAATGGAGCTGAAGGGTGGGACTGGATGGTGTTGAAAGACAGATGGGAGGGGTTGAATGGAGCTGAAGGGTGGACTGGATGGTGTTGAGAGAGAGATGGGAGGGGTTGAATGGAGCTGAAGGGTGGGACTGGATGGTGTTGAGAGAGAGATGGGAGGGGTTGAATGGAGCTGAAGGGTGGGACTGGATGGTGTTGAGAGATAGATGGGAGGGGTTGAATGGAGCTGAAGGGTGGGACTGGATGGTGTTGAGAGAGAGATGGGAGGGGTTGAATGGAGCTGAAGGGTGGGACTGGATGGTGTTGAGAGAGAGATGGGAGGGGTTGAATGGAGCTGAAGGGTGGGACTGGATGGTGTTGAGAGATAGATGGGAGGGGTTGAATGGAGCTGAAGGGTGGGACTGGATGGTGTTGAGAGAGAGATGGGAGGGGTTGAATGGAGCTGAAGGGTGGGACTGGATGGTGTTGAGAGAGAGATGGGAGGGGTTGAATGGAGCTGAAGGGTGGGACTGGATGGTGTTGAGAGAGAGATGGGAGGGGTTGAATGGAGCTGAAGGGACTGGATGGTGTTGAGAGAGAGATGGGAGGGGTTGAATGGAGCTGAAGGGTGGGACTGGATGGTGTTGAGAGAGAGATGGGAGGGGTTGAATGGAGCTGAAGGGTGGGACTGGATGGTGTTGAGAGAGAGATGGGAGGGGTTGAATGGAGCTGAAGGGTGGGACTGGATGGTGTTGAGAGAGAGATGGGAGGGGTTGAATGGAGCTGAAGGGACTGGATGGTGTTGAGAGAGAGATGGGAGGGGTTGAATGGAGCTGAAGGGTGGGACTGGATGGTGTTGAGAGAGAGATGGGAGGGGTTGAATGGAGCTGAAGGGTGGGACTGGATGGTGTTGAGAGAGAGAGATGGGAGGGGTTGAATGGAGCTGAAGGGTGGGACTGGATGGTGTTGAGAGATAGATGGGTGGGGTTGAATGGAGCTGAAGGGTGGGACTAGATGGTGTTGAGAGAGAGATGGGAGGGGTTGAATGGAGCTGAAGGGTGGGACTGGATGGTGTTGAGAGAGAGATGGGAGGGGTTGAATGGAGCTGAAGGGTGGGACTGGATGGTGTTGAGAGAGAGATGGGAGGGGTTGAATGGAGCTGAAGGGACTGGATGGTGTTGAGAGAGAGATGGGAGGGGTTGAATGGAGCTGAAGGGTGGGACTGGATGGTGTTGAGAGAGAGATGGGAGGGGTTGAATGGAGCTGAAGGGTGGGACTGGATGGTGTTGAGAGAGAGATGGGAGGGGTTGAATGGAGCTGAAGGGTGGGACTGGATGGTGTTGAGAGAGAGATGGGAGGGGTTGAATGGAGCTGAAGGGTGGGACTGGATGGTGTTGAGAGAGAGATGGGAGGGGTTGAATGGAGCTGAAGGGACTGGATGGTGTTGAGAGAGAGATGGGAGGGGTTGAATGGAGCTGAAGGGTGGGACTGGATGGTGTTGAGAGAGAGATGGGAGGGGTTGAATGGAGCTGAAGGGTGGGACTGGATGGTGTTGAGAGAGAGAGATGGGAGGGGTTGAATGGAGCTGAAGGGTGGGACTGGATGGTGTTGAGAGATAGATGGGTGGGGTTGAATGGAGCTGAAGGGTGGGACTAGATGGTGTTGAGAGAGAGATGGGAGGGGTTGAATGGAGCTGAAGGGTGGGACTGGATGGTGTTGAGAGAGAGATGGGAGGGGTTGAATGGAGCTGAAGGGTGGGACTGGATGGTGTTGAGAGAGAGATGGGAGGGGTTGAATGGAGCTGAAGGGTGGGACTGGATGGTGTTGAGAGAGAGATGGGAGGGGTTGAATGGAGCTGAAGGGTGGGACTGGATGGTGTTGAGAGAGAGATGGGAGGGGTTGAATGGAGCTGAAGGGTGGGACTGGATGGTGTTGAGAGAGAGATGGGAGGGGTTGAATGGAGCTGAAGGGACTGGATGGTGTTGAGAGATAGATGGGAGGGGTTGAATGGAGCTGAAGGGTGGGACTGGATGGTGTTGAGAGATAGATGGGAGGGGTTGAATGGAGCTGAAGGGACTGGATGGTGTTGAGAGAGAGATGGGAGGGGTTGAATGGAGCTGAAGGGTGGGACTGGATGGTGTTGAGAGAGAGATGGGAGGGGTTGAATGGAGCTGAAGGGTGGGACTGGATGGTGTTGAGAGAGAGAGATGGGAGGGGTTGAATGGAGCTGAAGGGTGGGACTGGATGGTGTTGAGAGATAGATGGGTGGGGTTGAATGGAGCTGAAGGGTGGGACTAGATGGTGTTGAGAGAGAGATGGGAGGGGTTGAATGGAGCTGAAGGGTGGGACTGGATGGTGTTGAGAGAGAGATGGGAGGGGTTGAATGGAGCTGAAGGGTGGGACTGGATGGTGTTGAGAGAGAGATGGGAGGGGTTGAATGGAGCTGAAGGGTGGGACTGGATGGTGTTGAGAGAGAGATGGGAGGGGTTGAATGGAGCTGAAGGGTGGGACTGGATGGTGTTGAGAGAGAGATGGGAGGGGTTGAATGGAGCTGAAGGGTGGGACTGGATGGTGTTGAGAGAGAGATGGGAGGGGTTGAATGGAGCTGAAGGGACTGGATGGTGTTGAGAGATAGATGGGAGGGGTTGAATGGAGCTGAAGGGTGGGACTGGATGGTGTTGAGAGATAGATGGGAGGGGTTGAATGGAGCTGAAGGGACTGGATGGTGTTGAGAGAGAGATGGGAGGGGTTGAATGGAGCTGAAGGGTGGGACTGGATGGTGTTGAGAGAGAGATGGGAGGGGTTGAATGGAGCTGAAGGGTGGGACTGGATGGTGTTGAGAGAGAGATGGGAGGGGTTGAATGGAGCTGAAGGGTGGGACTGGATGGTGTTGAGAGATAGATGGGAGGGGTTGAATGGAGCTGAAGGGACTGGATGGTGTTGAGAGAGAGATGGGAGGGGTTGAATGGAGCTGAAGGGTGGGACTGGATGGTGTTGAGAGAGAGATGGGAGGGGTTGAATGGAGCTGAAGGGTGGGACTAATAACAACAAGATAACCAATGTAAAACATACAGGGTCTGTAAAATGTATAAAGGTTCAGAAATGTTGCGAAATAGCACAGTTACAAATAGAAATCAAACTGGATGGACATCAGAAATAGAGGAAGGACTAAGAACAAACAAAATATAAAGATTGTAAAATAGATTGTGTCTGTAAAATGTGTATAAGATTTATAACCTGAAGGTAGAAGCCTGAGTGTTATTGTTTATTAGTTTACTCCAGTTGGGGGAGGGGTGGGAGGGTTTGGGGAATAATAAAGGTATATTCTTTTAAAAGTATGTATGTCTATATAGGTATGTGTATGTATATATGGATGTCTATATAGGTATGTGTATGTCTATATAGGTATGTGTATGTCTATATAGGTATGTGTATGTCTATATAGGTATGTGTATGTCTATATAGGTATGTGTATGTCTATATAGGTATGTGTATGTATATATGGATGTATATATAGGTATGTGTATGTATATATGGATGTATATATAGGTATGTGTATGTATATATGCATATGTGTATCTATATGAATATATATATTTACCCCCCCCCAAAAAAAATATATGGGGGATAGGAAATGATGCAGACAATTACATTGATGGAAGCAACAATCTTTCTGCAATATGAATCTGATCCAACCCTTAAAATGTATGAAAAATGTCAATACATGTAAAAAAGCTGATATGTCTGCTGTTACAACCAGTAAAGTCTGCGTTACCACTCTTGGGTAGCAGAATGACTTTGGCTTCCCTCCAGACCTGAGGACAAAGACTTTCCTCCAGGCTCAGATTAAAGATATGACAGATAGGAGTGACTATCCTCGGTAGCTTTCCATCTAAGTTGTCAATGCCAGGAGATTTGTCATTATTGATCGTTGACAATAATTTTTCCACCTCTCCCACACTAACTTTACAAAATTCTAATTTGCGATGCTTTTCTTTCATTATGAGATTTTCTTTATGCATGAATACGATGGCTCACTGCTCGTTGTTGGCATTTCCCACTCAAGTTTTCATGAAAATAATTGGCAATATCAAATGGTTTTGTGATGAATAAGCCATCTGATTCAATGAAAGATGGAGTTGAATGTGTCTTTCTGCCCATAATTTCAGTTAATGTACTCCAAAGGTCCCGTCCCCCCCCCCCATCATTATTTAATCATTGATCTTGGCTTCACAATACAGTTCAGTCACATTTCTTCATTTGCAGTAAGTCAGCCAGTCAGATGTGCTTTTCAATTCCTCATTAATCCATGAAGCTCTAACAGGTGCATGTTTATCAATAATTGGAAGAAGCCAGCTTCTGGATTCTCCTTATTAATCACATCAGAACAACAAATATGTTTAACATCATCCACATAAGAGTCACAGCTAACTATTTTGTATGACTAACCACATAACAGCACATACAGCACTGTAGAACTTAACATAACATACAGATAGGCTACAGCACTATAGAGCTAGAGATAACAGATAGGCTACAGCACTGTAGAGCTAGAGATAACAGATAGATAGGCTACAGCACTGTAGAGCTAGAGATAACATACAGATAGGCTACAGCACTGTAGAGCTAGAGATAACAGATAGGCTACAGCACTGTAGAGCTAGAGATAACAGATAGGCTATAGCACTGTAGAGCTAGAGATAACAGATAGGCTACAGCACTGTAGAGCTAGAGATAATGGATAGGCTATAGCACTGTAGAGCTAGAGATAACAGATAATCTCACCATGTTCAACCTGCAGATCGATGTGCCTCACAGAGTGGAGTCTGACATTCACAACAGCAAATAAACTTTTGAGGAGATGGGAAACGTTGCCCATGCTAAGGCAATGGGCCGCGCGGTGCATTCTGGGCGACTCTTGGACAAGGAGCGCTCTCCTTCAAGGAGTGAACGGGAGTTTATTGGGCGCTAGCTCAGAACCCAGATTAGCACAAATTTTGCCAACAATAAGTCCATTATTACAAATCTTTTCTGAGATCTGAGATAATTAACTTGTTATATGTAGCATCGTATAGCTTTGTAATCGTGACATTGCATATTTTTGAGGAAAATAGGCACGTTTCTCGACATACTCTGACTTTGAGAAGAGCTTAGCAACCGCGTGATACAGCTGGGTGTGGCGCTATGTTAAAGTACAAATTTCTTGAGGTAGGAATATCGCAAAAATATGATCAATGGCTCATTCAAGAGAAGACAACCTATTGCGTTATGACATCGGCCAGTATTGTATTCTGACATGTATGATAGATGCTTTAACTATCTAAAACTCGTATTCCTATACACTTCCAATGTAGTGAGAGAGACTTTATCACAGTGCTACGTCATACCGGCCGGATCTCTGCCTGCTTGAACGCCAATAACTCAGATACACATGAAAACATGAAATGACCCAGGGAATCGATATAACATCACTCAGATACACATGAAAACATGAAATGACCCAGGGAATCGATAGAACATCACTCAGATACACATGAAAACATGAAATGACCCAGGGAATCGATAGAACATCACTCAGATACACATGAAAACATGAAATGACCCAGGGAATCGACAGAACATCACTCAAGATACACATGAAAACATGAAATGACCCAGGGAATCGATAGAACATCACTCAGATATACATGAAAACATGAAATGACCCAGGGAATCGATAGAACATCACTCAGATACACATGAAAACATGAAATGACCCAGGGAATCGATAGAACATCACTCAGATACACATGAAAACATGAAATGACCCAGGGAATCGATAGAACATCACTCAGATACACATGAAAACAGGGAATCGATAGAACATCACTCAGATATACATGAAAACATGAAATGACCCAGGGAATGGATATAACATCACTCAGATACACATGAAAACATGAAATGACCCAGGGAATCGATAGAACATCACTCAGATATACATGAAAACATGAAATGACCCAGGGAATGGATATAACATCACTCAGATACACATGAAAACATGAAATGACCCAGGGAATCGATAGAACATCACTCAGATATACATGAAAACATGAAATGACCCAGGGAATCGATAGAACATCACTCAGAGATGCACAAAAACAATATAACATTCCAAATTGGGTGAAGCTTTTCTTTAAACAGGAAAGAGCGATGTCAGATTCCCTTTTCTCCTTCGCTTTGTTTCAGAGTAAGCCACAGCTATCGGTAGCCATCTTTACCCTGGTCCTTTTAATATTCAAGAGTCTGGAGGTGTCTAAACTGTTTCACTAAGAACCAATGAGATCCCTGGGATCGGTAACCTCGCTGTGTGTAGTTCAGTTAGTAGAGCATGGTGCTTGCAATGCTAGAGTAGTGGGTTTGATTCCCGGGACCACTCAAACATAAACAATGTATGTATGTCTTACTGTAAGCCACTTTAGAAAGAAGCGTCTACTAAATGGCATATACACGGAACTAAAAATATAAACGCAACATGTAAAGTGTTGGTCCCATGTTTCAGGAGCTGAAATAAAAGATCCTAGACATGTTCAATACGAACAAAAAGCCTATTTTATTTCTCTAAAATGTCTCACAAATGTGTTTATCTCCCTCTTAGTGAGCATTTATGCCTTGCCAAGATAATCCATTCACATGACAGGTGTGGCATATTAAGAAGCTGATTATAAACAGCGTGATCATTTCACAGGCCGCTCTAAAAATTTCAAAATTTTGGCACACAACACAATGCCACAACACCAGATACTGACTGGTTTTCGGATTCACGCCCCCCCCCCTTTTTGTTTTTTAAAGGTATCAGTGACCAACAGATGTATATCTGTATTCCCAGTCATGTGAAATCCATAGATTTGGGCCTGATTTATTTATTTGAATGGATTGATTTCCTAATGTGAACTGTAACTCAGTAAACTCTTTGAAATTGTTGCATGTCGCGTTTCTATTTGTTCTTTCCAGTGTATTGTTGTTTTCCTCGCTCTGGTGATTAAACCATGTGTATATGACAAATAACCTTTTGATTTTATTTTATTTTATTTAAATCCACCGTTAAAAGGCTTGATTTTTCTGTGCATTTTCGGAATACATGAGATAATTCGCACGACCGTCAAACAGATATGATATTAATCCAAACGGGATTGTTGTTTTTTTAGCGTGGGGAAAGTGAGGATGGCACCTTCATCCTGAAGAGGCAACATCCTGCTCTGATTGCATCACATTTCCATGGTAACACACCAACACAGACATCCATATGGCAGGTTGTCAACAGTGAACGCCTTTTGTAACTAGATAATGTAGATCCGCAGTGTAGCTGTAGGCCTATTGTGTCAGTAGATGGCTTCAAACTGCGGGCTAATTTCACTGAAAAGACCAGAGAGAGAGAGAGAGAGAGAGAAAACAGTTCTCTGAGATGAACCTTGCGTTGGTCTGCCAGATGGCCACAAATGGGCTCTACTTCTACCACCACAACGATGCGGTTACTGTTTTAAAG
Source organism: Oncorhynchus kisutch (assembly GCF_002021735.2). Lineage (NCBI taxonomy): Eukaryota > Metazoa > Chordata > Actinopteri > Salmoniformes > Salmonidae > Oncorhynchus > Oncorhynchus kisutch. The sequence goes on from NC_034193.2 coordinate 7,748,085, forward strand.
ATGGATTTAACTAAAAAATGACAGCAAATCAACAAAAACACCCTTACCTCTAGCTAAATAAATGTTTTATGGGTTGACGACTCTAATTGTGTTTGCATGACAACTCAACTCAATACTGGTTCTCAGGCCTACTGAGATCTGTTTTATGGTGTGTAATTTTCAATTGAATATATTTGGGGAACAATCCAGTAGAATGTACATTGTATTCCCAGAGGATATTACTGGAAAGTATTCCTTAAAACACTTCTTTCCAAAGCAGTCCTCGATCTTTAAAATAAATAAAACATCTAATGATTGAAAGACAAGACAAGATTACAAACAACCACATTATAATTCAAATTGTCGTACCAAAAAAAAGTGCCACTATATATCTGATGAATCTGATTAGTGATAGAGACGTCCCCCATACACAGACACAATGCTCTCAGCCTTCTGGGGTTCTGAGTGTGATTTATTTGGGATAACACTATTTACAGGGAGGAAAATCACAATGTGTCTTATCAGTGTCCCCAGGCAGTCTGCAGATCGCCTTACAAACCCCATTCATCACACCTGAATGCTGAATACCAATAGAGCAACTGGCACTTTGATTAATGTACCTCCCTTTTCCTGAAACACATTTTAGGCAGAAACAGAAGAGGAGATTCAGTAAAACTTTGAGTTATTTGTACAATGGGGAATTTGAACAAAGTGCTCAATTGAATGAAGGCCTAAATCAGACAAGTTGCTAATTATGGTATTATTCTCTATAATGTAGATCAGGTGCTATGGGTAGGTAACAACACATCCGCCACACTGATCCTCACCTAGGGGGCCCCTCAGGGGTGCTCAGCCCCCTCCTGTACTCCCTGTTCACTCATCACTGCATAGCCAGGCACGACTCCAACACAGTCATTAAGTTTGCCAATGACACAACAGTGGTAGGCCTGATCACCGACAATGATGAGCCTATAGGGAGGAGGTCAGAGACCTGACCATGTGGTGCAAAGACAACAACCTCTCCAAATAAAATGTATTTGTCACATACACATGGTTAGCAGATGTTAATGCGAGTGTAGCGAAATGCTTGTGCTTCTAGTTCCGACAATGCAGTAATAACCAACGAGTAATCTAACCTAACAATTTCTCAACAATTATCTTATACACACAAGTGTAAAGGGATATAGAATATGAACATAAAGATATATGAACGAGTGATGGTACAGAACGACATAGGCAAGATGCAGTAGATGGTATCGAGTACAGTATATACATATGGGATGAGTAATGTAGGGTATGTAAACAAAGTGGCATAGTTTAAAGTGGCTAGTGATACATGTATTACATAAAGATGCAGTAGATGATATAGAGTACAGTATATACATATACATATGAGATGTTAATGTAGGGTATGGAAACATTATATTAAGTAGCATTGTTTAAAGTGGCTAGTGATATATTTTACATCAATTCCCATTATTAAAGTGGCTGGAGTTGAGTCAGTGTGTTGGCAGCTGCCACTCAATGTTAGTGGTGGCTGTTTAACAGTCTGATGGCCTTGAGATATAAGCTGTTTTTCAGTCTCTCGGTCCCTGCTTTGATGCACCTGTACTGACCTCGCCTTCTGGATGATAGCGGGGTGAACAGGCAGTGGCTCGGGTGGTCCTTGATGATCTTTATGGCCTTCCTGTGACATCTGGTGGTGTAGGTGTCCTGGAGGCCAGGTAGTTTGCCCCCGGTGATGCGTTGTGCAGACCTCACTACCCTCTTGGAGAGCCTTACAGTTGTGGGCGGAGCAGTTGCCGTACCAGGCGGTGATACAGCCGGACAGAATGCTCTCGATGGACCAATTCAGTTTGTCCGTGATATGTACACCGAGGAACTTAAAACTTACTACCCTCTCCACTACTGTCCCATCGATGTGGATAGGGGGGTGCTCCCTCTGCTGTTTCCTGAAGTCCACAATCATCTCCTTTGTTTTATTGACGTTGAGTGTGAGGTTATTTTCCTGACACCATACTCCGAGGGCCCCCACCTCCTCCCTGTAGGCCGTCTCGTCGTTGTTGGTAATCAAGCCTACCACTGTAGTGTCGTCCGCAAACTTGATGATTGAGTTGGAGGCGTGCATGGCCACGCAGTCGTGGGTGAACAGGAAGTACAGGAGAGGGCTCAGAACGCACCCTTGTGGGGCCCCAGTGTTGAGGATCAGCGGGGTGTAGATGTTGTTACCTACCCTCACCACCTGGGGGCGGCCCGTCAGGAAGTCCAGTACCCAGTTGCACAGGGTGGGGTCGAGACCCAGGGTCTCGAGCTTGATGACGAGTTTGGAGGGTACTATGGTGTTAAATGCTGAGCTGTAATCGATGAACAGCATTCTTACATAGGTATTCCTCTTGTCCAGATGGGTTAGGGCAGTGTGCAGTGTGGTTGAGATTGCGTCATCTGTGGACCTATTTGGGCGGTAAGCAAATTGGAGTGGGTCTAGGGTGTCAGGTAGGGTGGAGGTGATATGGTCCTTGACTGGTCTCTCAAAGCACTTCATGATGACGGAAGTGAGTGCTACGGGGCGGTAGTCGTTTAGCTCAGTTACCTTAGCTTTCGTGGGAACAGGGACAATGGTGGCCCTCTTGAAGCATGTGGGAACAACAGACTGGGATAGGGATTGATTGAATATGTCCGTAAACACACCAGCCAGCTGGTCTGCACATGCTCTGAGGACGCGGCTGGGGATACTGTCTGGGCCTGCAGCCTTGCGAGGGTTAACACGTTTAAATGTTTTACTCACTTCGGCTGCAGTGAAGGAGAGTCTGCAGGTTTTGGTTGCGGGCCGTGTCAGTGGCACTGTATTGTCCTCAAAGCGGGCAAAACAGTTATTTAGTCTGCCTGGGAGCAAGGCATCCTGGTCCGTGACAGTGCTGGTTTTCTTTTTGTAATCCGTGATTGACTGTAGACCCTGTCACATACCTCTTGTGTTTGAGCCGTTGAATTGTGACTCTACTTTGTCTCTATACTGACACTTAGCTTGTTTGATTGCCTTGCGGAGGGAATAGCTACACTGTTTGTATTCGGTCATGTTACCGGTCACCTTGCCCTGGTTAAAAGCAGTGGTTTGGCTTTCAGTTTCACGCGAATGCTGCCATCAATCCACAGTTTCTGGTTTGGGAATGTTTTAATCGTTGCTATGGGAACGACATGTCAATGCACTTTCTAATGAACTCGCTCACCGAATCAGCATATTCGTCAATGTTGTTGTTGGAAGCAATGCGGAACAACATATCCCAATCCATGTGATGGAAGCAATCTTGAAGCGTGGAATCAGATTGGTCGGACCAACGTTGAACAGACCTGAGCGCGGGAGCTTCTTGTTTTAGTTTCTATCTGTAGGCAGGGAGCAACAAAATGGAGTCGTGGTCAGCTTTTCCGAAAGGAGGGCGGGGGAGGGCCTTATATGCGTTGCGGAAGTTAGAATAGCAAAGATCCAAGGTTTTACCAGCCCTGGTTGCGCAATCGATATGCTGATACAATTTAGGGTGTCTTGTTTTCAGATTAGCCTTGTTAAAATCCTCAGCTACAATGAATGCAGCCTCAGGATATGTGGTTTCCAGTTTGCAAAGAGTCAAATAAAGTTTGTTCAGGGCCATCGTCGTGTCTGCTTGGGGGGGAATATATACGGCTGTGATTATTATCGAAGAGAATTCTCTTGGTATATAATGCGGTTGACATTTGATTGTGAGGAATTCTAAGTCAGGTGTACATAAGGACTTGAGTTCCTGTATGTTGTTGTGATCACACCACGTCTTGTTAATCATAAGGCATACGCCCCCGCCCCCTCAATTTGATCAAGACAAAGGAGATGATTGTGGACTACAGGAAAAGGAGGACCGAGCATGCCCCCATTCTCATCGACGGGGCTGTAGCGGAGCAGGTTGAGAGCTTCAAATTCCTTGGCGTCCACATCACCAACAAACTAACATGGTCCAAGCACACCACGATAGTCGTGAAGAGGGCACGACAAACCTATTCCCCCTCAGGAGACTGAAAAGATTTGGCATGGGTCCTCAGATCCTCAAAAGGTTCTACAGCTGCACCATCGAGAGCATTCTGACGGGTTGCATTACTGCCTGGTATGGCAACTGCTCGGCCTCCGACCGCAAGGCACTACAGAAGGTAGTGCGTATGGCCCAGTACATCACCGGGGCCAAGCTTCCTGCCATCCAGGACCTCTATACCAGGCGGTGTCAGAGGAAGGCCCTAAAAACGGTCAAAGACTCCAGCCACCCTAGTCATTGACTGTTCTCTCTGCTACCGCACGGCAAGCGGTACCGGAGCTCCAAGTCTAGCTCCAAGAGGTATCCCCTGTATATAGACCCACTATTGTTATTTACTGCTGTGCCAGGGAGAGAGTCCAAACCCCTCCTCTGGTTCTCTGGTGTACATAATCAGAATTATTCTTGTTGAATCACACAAAATGTTAATAATTACTTTTAATTTTATGACATGTGGTATGTACGTTTAAGTGGAAGAATGACACCTCCTCTCCAACTCTACACATACAGTATGTCTCCCTGGATACGTGTTGCCATGTCGACATCACTGGTAGTTGAATCTACATAGCTGACGTCAGACAGACTCTTAACTCTTCCCTTATCTTTATGTTAACTCCCACTGTGGAGGTTGTGGTTTGCACCTTGGGCATTATAATCACTACCCACTGGGCACATACGTCAATTCAGCGTCTATTCCACTTTGGTTCAACGTAATTTCATTGAAATGTGATGTGGAAACAACGTTTATTCAACCAGTGGTCAGAGTTAACAATTTGTACAAAATATAAAACGAATAGCTTGATGAGTTGTTTTTGTTGTTCCAGCTGTGCTGGACTTTTCGGGCACTCAGTTGAGGTTAAGTGTGCAAAGGGATTTTTTGTTATTGCTGAGCCTCCTCTTCATTTGCCATGCTCTACAGAGCGTGAATGGGGATAACTATTCGATACAGACCAGTAAAAAGCTATTTATGCCCTTATATGGTGTTTCCTTAAGGTCAAACCGTAAAAAGCTCATATGGAATTCCTGATGTAAGGGGAAGGGCTTAAGGTGCAGACAGGAAGGGGGAGGTGGGGTTGGACTGCACCATGACAACAGACGTGGGCTCAAAATGCCCTGTGATATTACAAAATTCAATTAAATTTGGTTCACTTTTCAAGTGTGATGGTTTTTACGACACTATTGTCACCGCTCTCTTTGCAAAGGCAATAAAAACCTCTTAAACCAACCCTCAAAGCAAGCCTTGGTCAACAATGGCAAGGATATCTCATCTAATGAACAGAATAATATATTTTATCTAATGAATAGAATAATATAGCTCATCTAATGAATAGAATAGTATATATCCTCTAATGAATAGAAAGGGGGCCCTTGTCTTTGAGTGCTGACAAGGCTGAGAAGAGAACAGGTCCATGAATGTTAAAGGAGATTTTCAGGTGTTGGCTTTTAAGTCATTAACTTCCAGACAGCCACAGCATTCATCCTGCTGTGAAGACTGGAAATGTAATTCTGCACAAGAATCGATAAAATATCATTTTAATGCTTAATTGTGTCAAATAAATAAGCTCTTTGTGAAATTATCTTTGAACATTTTGCTATTGCAGTCACATCCCCTTTCTGACATATTGGAGAAATAGCCTATTATTGTGCATCACTTAGCAAACCCACCAACACTTAGCAAACCGATCATCACTTACCAAATCCACCAACACTTAGCAAACCCACCAACACTTAGCAAACCCACCATCACTTAGCAAACCGATCATCACTTAGCAAACCCACCATCACTTAGCAAACCCACCATCACTTAGCAAACCCACCATCACTTAGCAAACCGATCATCACTTACCAAACCCACCAACCCTTAGCAAACCCACCAACACTTAGCAAACCCACCATCACTTAGCAAACCGATCATCACTTAGCAAACCGATCATCACTTACCAAACCCACCATCACTTAGCAAACCCACCATCACTTAGCAAACCCACCATCACTTAGCAAACCCACCATCACTTAGCAAACCTACCATCACTTAGCAAACCCACCAACACCTAGCAAACCCACCATCACTTAGCAAACCTACCATCACTTAGCAAACCCACCAACACCTAGCAAACCCACCAACACTTATACTCTTATGTGGGTGATGTTAAAAATATTTGTTGGTCTGATGTGATTAATGAGGAGCATCCAGATGCTGCACTTGATGAATTAATGAAATTGCTTCTTCCAATTATTGATAAACATGCACCTGTTAAAAAATGACTGTTAGAACTGTTAAGGCTCCATGGATTGATGAGGAATTGAAAAACTGTATGGTTGAAAGAGATGGGACAAAAGGAGTGGCTAATAAGTCTGGCTGCACATCTGACTGGCTGACTTACAGCACATCTGACTAGCTGACTTACAGCACATTTGACTGGCTGACTTACAGCACATCTGACTGGCTGACTTACAGCACATCTGACTGGCTGACTTACAGCACATCTGACTGGCTGACTTACAGCACATCTGACTGGCTGACTTACAGCACATCTGACTGGCTGACTTACAGCACATCTGACTGGCTGACTTACAGCACATCTGACTGGCTGACTTACAGCACATCTGACTGGCTGACTTACAGCACATCTGACTAGCTGACTTACAGCACATTTGACTGGCTGACTTACAGCACATCTGACTGGCTGACTTACAGCACATCTGACTAGCAGACTTACAGCACATCTGACTAGCTGACTTACAGCACATCTGACTGGCTGACTTACAGCACATCTGACTGGCTGACTTACAGCACATCTGACTGGCTGACTTACAGCACATCTGACTGGCTGACTTACAGCACATCTGACTGGCTGACTTACAGCACATCTGACTGGCTGACTTACAGCACATCTGACTGGCTGACTTACAGCACATCTGACTGGCTGACTTACAGCACATCTGACTGGCTGACTTACAGCACATCTGACTGGCTGACTTACAGCACATCTGACTGGCTGACTTACAGCACATCTGACTGGCTGACTTACAGCACATCTGACTGGCTGACTTACAGCACATCTGACTGGCTGACTTACAGCACATCTGACTGGCTGACTTACAGCACATCTGACTGGCTGACTTACAGCACATCTGACTGGCTGACTAACAGCACATCTGACTGGCTGACTTACAGCACATCTGACTGGCTGACTTACAGCACATCTGACTGGCTGACTTACAGCACATCTGACTGGCTGACTTACAGCACATCTGACTGGCTGACTTACAGCACATCTGACTGGCTGACTTACAGCACATCTGACTGGCTGACTTTTTATTTATTTATTTTATTTTACCTTTATTTAACCAGGTAGGCAAGTTGAGAACAAGTTCTCATTTACAATTGCGACCTGGCCAAGATAAAGCAAAGCAGTTCGACAGATAAAACGACACAGAGTTACACATGGAGTAAAAACAAACATACAGTCAATAATGCAGTATAAACAAGTTTATATACAATGTGAGCAAATGAGGTGAGAAGGGAGGTAAAGGCAAAAAAGGCCATGATGGCAAAGTAAGTACAATATAGCAAGTAAAATACTGGAATGGTAGTTTTGCAATGGAAGAATGTGCAAAGTAGAAATAAAAAATAATGGGGTGCAAAGCAGCAAAATAAAAAAAAAAAAAAAAATTAAATACAGTTGGGAAAGAGGTAGTTGTTTGGGCTAAATTATAGGTGGGCTATGTACAGGTGCAGTAATCTGTGAGCTGCTCTGACAGTTGGTGCTTAAAGCTAGTGAGGGAGATAAGTGTTTCCAGTTTCAGAGATTTTTGTAGTTCGTTCCAGTCATTGGCAGCAGAGAACTGGAAGGAGAGGCGGCCAAAGAAAGAATTGGTTTTGGGGGTGACTAGAGAGATATACCTGCTGGAGCGTGTGCTACAGGTGGGAGATGCTATGGTGACCAGCGAGCTGAGATAAGGGGGGACTTTACCTAGCAGGGTCTTGTAGATGACATGGAGCCAGTGGGTTTGGCGACGAGTATGAAGCGAGGGCCAGCCAACGAGAGCGTACAGGTCGCAATGGTGGGTAGTATATGGGGCTTTGGTGATAAAACGGATTGCACTGTGATAGACTGCATCCAATTTGTTGAGTAGGGTATTGGAGGCTATTTTGTAAATGACATCGCCAAAGTCGAGGATTGGTAGGATGGTCAGTTTTACAAGGGTATGTTTGGCAGCATGAGTGAAGGATGCTTTGTTGCGAAATAGGAAGCCAATTCTAGATTTAACTTTGGATTGGAGATGTTTGATATGGGTCTGGAAGGAGAGTTTACAGTCTAACCAGACACCTAAGTATTTGTAGTTGTCCACGTATTCTAAGTCAGAGCCGTCCAGAGTAGTGATGTTGGACAGGCGGGTAGGTGCAGGTAGCGATCGGTTGAAGAGCATGCATTTAGTTTTACTTGTATTTAAGAGCAATTGGAGGCCACGGAAGGAGAGTTGTATGGCATTGAAGCTTGCCTGGAGGGTTGTTAACACAGTGTCCAAAGAAGGGCCGGAAGTATACAGAATGGTGTCGTCTGCGTAGAGGTGGATCAGGGACTCACCAGCAGCAAGAGCGACCTCATTGATGTATACAGAGAAGAGAGTCGGTCCAAGAATTGAACCCTGTGGCACCCCCATAGAGACTGCCAGAGGTCCGGACAGCAGACCCTCCGATTTGACACACTGAACTCTATCAGAGAAGTAGTTGGTGAACCAGGCGAGGCAATCATTTGAGAAACCAAGGCTGTCGAGTCTGCCGAAGAGGATATGGTGATTGACAGAGTCGAAAGCCTTGGCCAGATCAATGAATACGGCTGCACAGTAATGTTTCTTATCGATGGCGGTTAAGATATCGTTTAGGACCTTGAGCGTGGCTGAGGTGCACCCATGACCAGCTCTGAAACCGGATTGCATAGCAGAGAAGGTATGGTGAGATTCGAAATGGTCGGTAATCTGTTTGTTGACTTGGCTTTCGAAGACCTTAGAAAGGCACGGTAGGATAGATATAGGTCTGTAGCAGTTTGGGTCAAGAGTGTCCCCCCTTTGAAGAGGGGGATGACCGCAGCTGCTTTCCAATCTTTGGGAATCTCAGACGACACGAAAGAGAGGTTGAACAGGCTAGTAATAGGGGTGGCAACAATTTCGGCAGATAATTTTAGAAAGAAAGGGTCCAGATTGTCTAGCCCGGCTGATTTGTAGGGGTCCAGATTTTGCAGCTCTTTCAGAACATCAGCTGAATGGATTTGGGAGAAGGAGAAATGGGGAAGGCTTGGGCGAGTTGCTGTTGGGGGTGCAGTGCTGTTGTCCGGGGTAGGAGTAGCCAGGTGGAAAGCATGGCCAGCCGTAGAAAAATGCTTATTGAAATTCTCAATTATGGTGGATTTATCAGTGGTGACAGTGTTTCCTATCTTCAGTGCAGTGGGCAGCTGGGAGGAGGTGTTCTTATTCTCCATGGACTTTACAGTGTCCCAGAACTTTTTTGAGTTAGTGTTGCAGGAAGCAAATTTCTGCTTGAAAAAGCTAGCCTTGGCTTTTCTAACTGCCTGTGTATAATGATTTCTAGCTTCCCTGAACAGCTGCATATCACGGGGGCTGTTCGATGCTAATGCAGAACGCCATAGGATGTTTTTGTGTTGGTTAAGGGCAGTCAGGTCTGGGGAGAACCAAGGGCTATATCTGTTCCTGGTTCTAAATTTCTTAAATGGGGCATGTTTATTTAAGATGGTTAGGAAGGCATTTTTTTAAAATATCCAGGCATCCTCTACTGACGGGATGAGATCAATATCCTTCCAGGATACCCCGGCCAGGTCGATTAGAAAGGCCTGCTCGCAGAAGTGTTTCAGGGAGCGTTTTACAGTGATGAGTGGAGGTCGTTTGACCGCTGACCCATTACGGATGCAGGCAATGAGGCAGTGATCGCTGAGATCTTGGTTGAAGACAGCAGAGGTGTATTTAGAGGGGAAGTTGGTTAGGATGATATCTATGAGGGTGCCCGTGTTTAAGGTTTTGGGGAGGTACCTGGTAGGTTCATTGATTATTTGTGTGAGATTGAGGGCATCAAGTTTAGATTGTAGGATGGCTGGGGTGTTAAGCATGTTCCAGTTTAGGTCGCCTAGCAGCACGAACTCTGAAGATAGATGGGGGGCAATCAGTTCACATATGGTGTCCAGAGCACAGCTGGGGGCAGAGGGTGGTCTATAGCAGGCGGCAACGGTGAGAGACTTGTTTTTAGAGAGGTGGATTTTTAAAAGTAGAAGTTCAAATTGTTTGGGTACAGACCTGGATAGTAGGACAGAACTCTGCAGGCTATCTTTGCAGTAGATTGCAACACCGCCCCCTTTGGCAGTTCTATCTTGTCTGAAAATGTTGTAGTTTGGAATTAAAATGTCTGAGTTTTTGGTGGTCTTCCTAAGCCAGGATTCAGACACAGCTAGAACATCCGGGTTGGCAGAGTGTGCTAAAGCAGTGAATAGAACAAACTTAGGGAGGAGGCTTCTAATGTTAACATGCATGAAACCAAGGCTATTACGGTTACAGAAGTCGTCAAAAGAGAGCGCCTGGGGAATAGGAGTGGAGCTAGGCACTGCAGGGCCTGGATTCACCTCTACATCGCCAGAGGAACATAGGAGGAGTAGAATAAGGGTACGGCTAAAAGCTATGAGAATTGGTCGTCTAGAACGTCTGGAACATAGAGTAAAAGGAGGTTTCTGGGGGCGATAAAATAGCATCAAGGTATAATGTACAGACAAATGTATGGTAGGATGTGAATACAGTGGAGGTAAACCTAGGTATTGAGTGATGAAGAGAGAGATATTGTCTCTAGAAACATCGTTGAAACCAGGAGATGTCATTGCATGTGTGGGTGGTGGAACTAATAGGTTGGATAAGGTATAGTGAGCAGGACTAGAGGCTCTACAGTGAAATAAGCCAATAAACACTAACCAGAACAGAAATGGACAAGACATATTGACATTAAGGAGAGGCATGCTTAGTCGAGTGATCAAAAGGGTCCGGTGAGTGGAGAGGTTGGTTGGTGATTTAGACAGCTAGCCAGGGCATCGGTAGCAAGCTAGCATAGGATGGAGGTCTGTTGTTAGCCACCTCCTGCGCTCCGTCAGTAGATTAGTGGGGTTCCGTGTGGTAGAGGGGATCAATCCAAATCACACAACAACAACAAAAATAAAAACAATAGATATAGTTATAGAGGCCCAAGAAGAAAACATAATAATAATAATAAAAAATAATAAAAAATTAAAAATTTACAGCACATCTGACTGGCTGACTTACAGCACATCTGACTGGCTGACCTACAACACATCTGACTGGCTGACTTACTGCAAACTGAGAAATGATGTGACTAAACTCAACAAAAAAGAAGAAACGGTATTATGAAGCCAAGATCAATGATATGAAGACTGATGGAAAAAAAACTTTGCAGTACTTTAAATGAAATTATGGACAGAAAGACAAATTCAACTCCATCTTTCATTGAATCAGATGGCTTATTCATCACAAAACCATTTGATGTTGCCAATTATTTTCATGATTATTTCATTGGCAAAGTGGGCAAACTTAGGCAGGAAATGCCCACGACAACAGCGAGCCATCGTATTCATGCATAAAAAAAACGAATAATGAAAGAAAAGAAATGCAAGTTTGAATTTTGTAAAGTTAGTGTGGGAGAGGTGGAAAATTATTGTCAACGATCAATAATGACAAATCTCCTGGCATTGACAACTTAGATGGAAAGCTACTGAGGATGGTAGCTGACTCTATAGTCACTCCTATCTGTCATATCTTTAATATGAGCCTGGAGGAAAGTCTTTGTCCTCAGGCCTGGAGGGAAGCCAAAGTCATTCCGCTACTCAAGAGTGGTATAGCGAACTTTACTGGTTCTAACAGCAGACCTATCAGCTTGCTGCTAGGTTGGGTGGGCAGTCTATGTTTGATTTTCTATGATTTGGGGTTTTCTATGTTTCGGCCTAGTATGGTTCTCAATCAGAGGCAGGTGTCATTAGTTGTCTCTGATTGAGAATCATACTTAGGTAGCCTGGGTGTCACTGTGTGTTTTTGGGTGATTGTTCCTGTCTTTGTGTTTGTACCAGATGGGACTGTTTTAGGTTTTCTCACATTTGTTGTTTTTGGGCAGCTTTCTAGGCCCTCTACTCTTTTCTATTTTTACCAATGACCTGCCACTGGCATTAAACAAAGCATGTGTATTCATGTATGCTGATGATTCAACCATATACGCATCAGCAACCACAGCTAATGAAGTCACTGAAACCCTTAACAAAGTCTGTTTTGGAATGGGTGGCCAGTAATAAACTGGTCCTGAACATCTCTAAAACTAAGAGCATTGGATTTGGTACAAATCATTCCTTAAGTACTAGACCTCAGCTGAATCTGGTAATGAATGGTGTGGCTGTTGAACAAGTTGAAGAGACTAAATGACTTGGCGTTACCTTAGATTGTAAACTGTCATGGTCAAAACATATATATTCAATGGTTGCGAAGATGGGGAGAGGTCTGGTTGTAATAAAGAGATGCTCTGCTTTTTTGACACCACACTCTAAAAAGCAAGTTCTGCAGGCTCTAGTTTTGTCTAATCTTGATTATTGTCCAGTCGTGTGGTCCAGTGGTGCAAGGAAAGACCTAGATAAGCTGCAGCTGGCCCAGAACAGAGCGGCACGTTTTGCTCTTCATTGTAATCAGAGGGCTGATATAAATACTATTGATGCCAGTTTCTCTTGGCTAAGAGTTGAGGAGAGACGGAGTGCATCACTTCTTCTTTTTATAAGAAACATTCATGTGTTGAAAATCCCAAACTATTTACATAGTCAACTTACACACAGCTCCAACACACACAGTTACCCCACCAGACATGCCACCAGGGGTCTTTTCACAGTCCCCAAAACCAGAACAAATTCAATAAAGTGTACAGTATTATATAGAGACATTATTGCATAGAACGCCGTTCCATCTCATATTGCTCAAATAAACAGCAAACCTGGTTTCAAAAAACAGATAAAGCAACACCTCACGGCAGATAGTTTGTGTGTATGCATCAATATGTAGACTACTTGTGCCTTTTTTTAAATGTATGTAGTTCTGTCCTCGAGCTGTTCTGTTAATGTTCTGTATTATGAAAAAGTTTCCTGGGTGTATCATGAATGGTCCACCACCCAAAGGACATCCAGCCAACTTGACACAACTGTGAGAAGCATTGGAGTCAACATGGGCCAGCATCCCTGTGGAACGCTTTCAACACCTTGTAGAGTCCATGTCCCGACCTATTGAGGCTGTTCTGAGGGCAAAAGTGTGTGCAACTCAATATTGTAAAGGTGCTCCTAATGTTTTGTACGCTCAGTTTATAGGCTACATATAAAATATTATTGAAAGAATTTCCTATCATGTTCCCACTAGCAAGAGTTTCCGATATGGTGGTGGGGTGATGTGTGTACGCTTAGATAAAATATTATAGCTATGAACAAACCTACGCTGTTATTGGTAATGGTGTGAGGTCATCAGGTTTTTAAGGGTGTGATATTTGTGCATCTGTCACTTTCTCACTCATCATTATTCACAATTCATTTATGATTATCCATAATCACGGTAGCATTCAGATTAATGTACAAGTGTTGTTCAGAAAAACAATATATTTACAATAAAAGGGACTCCGAAATGACACAATACATTATTTATCATCCATTTCTATTGGGCACAAAATAATCTGAAACTCAATCAAAACAAAATGCAGATGCATCAAGATCCGAAACAAGTTTGTAGAGTCACATGCTTGATGTATTTGGATGTAGTTGCGTGCTTGGAATATGGGACCGAATACTTAACTTCTGACTAAATTAAATACACTATAAGTGTACTATTGACACTTTCATATGGGGAGACTAGATACATAAAGTATCTAAATAAATTCATTTCTAAATGCTGAACACATATGCATGGAAATATTCTCAAATAAAAGTTGACATTCTGTACTGTGGCCTCATATAAAACATTTTATCTCAAATGCAAAATGCAGGAGTATAGAGCCAAATGAAATGTTTTAGCACTGTCTAAATAAATACGTAGGGGAATATATACAGTACCAGTCAAGAGTTTGGACACCCCTACTCATTCCAGGGTTTTTCTTTATTTTTACTATTTTCTACATTGTAGAATAATAGTGAAGACATCAAAACTATGAAATAACACATATGGAATCATGTAGGTCATTGTCCTGTTGAAAACCAAATGATAGTCCCACTAAGCACAAACCAGATGGGATGGCGTATCGCTGCAGAATGCTGTGGTAGCATTGCTGGTTAAGTATGCCTTGAATTCTAAATAAATCACTGACAGTGTCACCAGCAAAGCACCCCCACACCATCACACCTTCTGCTCCATGCTTCACGGTGGGAACCACACATGCAGAGGTAATCCATTCACCTTCTCTGTGTCTCACAAAGACACGGCAGTTGGAACCAAAAACAAATTTGGACTCATCAGACCAAAGGACAGATTTCCACTGGTCTAATGTCCATTGCTCATGTTTCCTGGCCCAATCAAGCCTCTTCTTCTTATTGGTGTCCTTTAGTAGTGGTTTGTTTGCAGCAATTTGACCATGAAGGCCTGATTCACACAATCTCCTCTGAACAGTTGATATTGAGATGTGTCTGTTACTTGAAGTCTGTGAAGCATTTATTTGGGCTGCAATCTGAGGTGAAGTTCATTGCTGATATCTGAGGCTGGAAACTCTAATGAACTTATCCTCTGCAGCAGAGGTAACTCTGGGTCTTCCTTTCCTGTGGCGGTTCTCGTGAGAGCCAGTTTCATCATAGCGCTTGATGGTTTTTGCGACTGCACTTGAATAAACTTTTTCCGGATTGACTGACCTTCATGTCTTAAAGTAATGATGGACTGTCGTTTCTCTTTGCTTATTTGAGCTGTTCCTGCCACAATATGCACTTGGTCTTTAACCAAACAGGGCTATCTTCTGTATACCACCCCTACCTTGTCACAACACAACTGATTGGCTCAAACGCATTAAGAAGGCAATAAATTCCACAAATTAACTTTTAACAATGCATTCCAGGTGACTAGCTCATGAAGCTGGTTGAGAGAATGCAAAAAGTGTGCAAAGCTGTTATCAAGGCAAGGGTGGCTACATTGAAGAATCTGAAATGTAAAATATATTTTGATTTGTTTATATATTTCAAGGTTCTGATGTCTACCAAACACCAAGGAAACTAAAACATTTTGGTTTGAAGTGTTGAAGTGTTGTCAAGCTTGACATGAATAAAAAACAAATCTGTGTTAGTCATCAACATGGTGCTAATGAAGTTAATAGTTTGCCACACAGCTTGACATAGTGCTGCTTCAATCATTTTTACATGGTCCTACTCTAAACTAATGTCTGTCTGGTTATAAAACATTCTGATATTGTTAGCCAGTTCCCAAGAATCCAATGTCTCACCTCTTCGCATGGAGTTTGATTCATGATTTATTTGTTATTTATTGTAGCAGTTTACTGTATGCTAATAGCACCATTAGAAAATTGGAAAACAATTTCATAACTTTTCCAGAAAAAATGAGATCCACTTTGGTTTTTCAATTAAAATGTTCCATAACCTCTGAATGGATGCCTGATTGAATTACATTTGACTGAATAATCACTTTTGATTTGTGTTTGAGAGTTTCCACCTAGTATATGTACAGAAGACTGCCCCAGGTCTTCCCTATACAACACTCTCCCCATCAGACATCAGAGGAATGAAAGGGAGGAAATAACTTATGTGTTATTTATTGTCTTATTTATTGTCTTATTGATTGTCTTATTGCCTTATTGATTGCCTTATTGATTGTCTTATTGTCTTATTGATTGCCTTATTGATTGTCTTATTGATTGCCTTATCGATTGTCTTATTGTCTTATTGATTGTCTTATTGTCTTATTGATTGTCTTATTGTCTTATTGATTGTCTTATTGTCTCATTGATTGTCTTATTGATTGTATTATTGTCTTATTGATTGTCTTATTGTCTTATTGATTGCCTTATTGATTGCCTTATTGATTGTCTTATTGTCTTATTGATGGTCTTATTGTCTTATTGTCTTATTGATTGTCTTATTGATTGTCTTATTGATTGTCTTATTGATTGCCTTATTGATTGTCTTATTGATTGTCTTATTGTCTTATTGTCTGTCTTATTGTCTTATTGATTGTCTTATTGTCTTATTGATTGCCTTATTGATTGTCTTATTGATTGCCGTATTGATTGTCTTATTGTATTATTGTGTTATTGTCTTATTGTCTTATTGATTGTCTTATTGATTGTCGTATTGTCTTATTGTCTTATTGATTGCCTTATTGTCTTATTGTCTTATTGTCTTATTGATTGTCTTATTGATTGTCTTATTGTCCTATTGTCTTATTGATTGTCTTATTGATTGTCTTATTGATTGTCTTTGTCTTATTTATTATCTTATTTATTATCTTAGTCTTGTTTATTGTCTTAATGGTTGTCTATTTGTCTTATTGTCTTGTTGTCTTATTTATTGTCGTATCCCCGTCAAGTTTTTAAATGTATGTTCTGTTTGTATATGTATTTTTTAGACTGTCAAATCAAATCAATCAAAATTTGAAAAAACAACAGACCTGGGTTCAAATACTATTTAAGGTATTTCAAATACTTTGAAAGACATTGACACGTGTGTATGTATACATGGAGTATACCAAACATTAAGAACATCTTTATAATATTGAGTTGCTCTCCCCCCTTCTGCCCTCAGAACACCCTCAATCCATTGGGACATGGACTCTACAATGTGTTGATAGCGTTCTACAGGGATGCTGGCCCATCTTGACTCCAATGCTTCCCACAGTTGTGTCAAGTTGGCTGGATGTCCCTTGGGTGGTGGATCATTCTTGATACACACGGGAAGCTGTTGAGCGTGAAAAACCCAGCAACTTTGTAGTTCTTGACACAAACCGGTGAGCCTGGCACCTACTACCATACCCCGTTCAAAGGCACTAAAATATTTTTTATTACCCATTCACCCTCTGATTGGCAAACATACACAATCCATATCTCAATTGTCTCAAGGCTTAAAAGTCCTTCTTTAACCCGTCTCCTCCCCTTTATCTACACTGATTGAAGTGGATTTAACAGGTGACATCAATAAGGGATGAAAGCTTTCACCTGGATTCACCTGGTCAGTCTGTCGTGGAAAGAGCAGGTGTTCATAATGTTTTATTGACTCAGTGTACATGAAATGTATTTGAACACGTCTGTCAGTATCCCCCAGTCTGGTCCTCTAATGCAGGGAGGATCCTACTTTTGTATCTTGAAATCTGTTGTATTCATTTTATTCTGTCCTAGCAGAAGAGTCCCCTTCTTTAAGCTTAGCAGATAGATAAACCCGGTACAGCTACTGTTGTGTTGAAGAATGATTTATTGTCAAACTGAAACATAGACAGAAAAGAGCAATGAGTATGACTTATTGTATGCTAGCTGAATACTAGGTTTCAGTCTCAATAATACAAATCAAATCAAATGTATTTATATAGCCCTTCGTACATCAGCTGATATCTCAAAGTGCTGTACAGAAACCCAGCCTAAAACCCCAAACAGCAAGCAATGCAGGTGTAGAAGCACGGTGGCTAGGAAAAACTCCCTAGAAAGGCCAAAACCTAGGAAGAAACCTAGAGAGGAACCAAGCTATGTGGGGTGGCCAGTTCTCTTCTGGCTGTGCCGGGTGGAGATTATAACAGAACATGGCCAAGATGTTCAAATGTTCATAAATGATCAGCATGTTCGAATAATAAAAAGGCAGAACAGTTGAAACTGGAGCAGCAGCACGGCCAGGTGGACTGGGGACAGCAAGGAGTCATCATGTCAGGTAATCCTGGGGCATGGTCCTAGGGCTCAGGTCCTCCGAGAGAGAGAAGGAGAGAATTAGAGAACGCACACTTAGATTCACACAGGACACCGAATAGGACAGGAGAAGTACTCCAGATATAACAAACTGACCCTAGCCTCCCGACACATAAACTACTGCAGCATAAATACTGGAGGCTGAGACAGGAGGGGTCAGGAGACACTGTGGACCCATCCGAGGACACCCCCGGACAGGGCCAAACAGGAAGGATATAAATACAAATACAACATGTATTTGTATACACATTCATAAACACAGAAATATGCAGCATTATGCATTAAATCGGATGTATATAATTCCCTAATACATGACAAGATCAAATGCACGGATCAGATATCCATGTGGTTATCAAGAAGATTCATAAATCTCATTAAAATATAATCCGTACAAAAATATCATCATGAATTGAATGCCAAATATGTTATGATTAATTTGACTTTACAGACAATACTTCTACAAAATTATTGCAAGAAGGATGGAGTTTGATAACGTCTGAAGCTCCACTGTGTGAATTTCATCATTTTGGAATGTGACTATTATTCTACAGGATTTAGCACATTAAACGAACAACACACATCAACACAGGACAGTGTCCCCCAAGTGGTCAGTAATGGAATTACAAGACAGCCTAATAGAACTCAAACCCAACTACAGGAGCCAGAAGCTACAGGAGCCCCACCTGGTATCTGTAAGGATGCCACCATTAAGACTATGCAGGTTAGAACTGCAATGTTACTTATCAGTCCCAGGAGAGAGGAGTAAGATAGTCTCTGAGCCTGGACGCAGGAAGGTCTTGCGTGGCCCCTCTCTTGCTGTCTTGACTTCGACCCTTCTCACCTTTCCATCTCTGCCGGAAAAGGTCTTTGTGACAGTGCCCATGGGCCAGTCGTTTTTTAAAATTTGTCTGTCTTTCAGCACCACAATGTCTCCTGGCTGAAGGTTGAGCTTCTCATTTTGCCACTTTCGACAACTCTACAGGGAAGGAAGGTATTATTTCTTCCAACGGTGCCAGAAGGTGTCGGCAAGGCTACGTAAATGCCTCCATTGACGGCTCAAGAGATATCTTTCGTTGAATTCCCCTAGTGGAGGGGGAACGGCAGCGACCTTTGGGTGAGGAGTGTTGCTGGTGACAAGATGTGGGGGGGGGAGTCTGGATCCGTAGACACAGGAACCAGTGGACGAGCATTCACAATGGCAGAGACTTCCGCCATAAATGTGGTCAAGCCTTCGTGAGTAAGCTTGGATGGACCCAAACTTCAGCAACATGAAATCCAGGATGTGCCTCATGACTCCGATCATTCTCTCCCAGCTGCCTCCCATATGAGGCGAGTGCAGTGGGTTGAAGACACAAGTACGCCCCTTGTCACTCTGAACGACCGCCATCTTTAGCTCTCTGCAAGCCCCAATGACGTTGGTGCCACAGTCGGACCTAATTGGTTTGGCTGGTCTTCTGATAAAAAAGAACCGGCAGAGAACATTTATGAAGCTCGAGGAGTCCATTGACTCTATGACTTCAATGTGTATGGCCCTGGTGCTCATGCATGTGAACAGCACAGCCCAGCGCTTACCGCTTGATAGGACACCTCTGGTGCGACGTGCTGTAACCATCCATAGCCCAAACACATCCGACCCGACAAAGGAGAAGGGAGGGTCAGTGCTAAGGCGATCCATGGGCAGGTCAGACATCTTTTAAGATTCCAACTTCACACTTAGTCTTCGGCAAATTACGCATAGGTAGAGTGTGCTGCTGATGCGACGTTTCCCACCAATGACCAGCTTCTCTCAGAGATAAGGAGAGCTGGGTGAGTTTGGGATGAGAGAGATAAGGAGAGCTGGGTGAGTTTGGGATGAGAGAGATAAGGAGAGCTGGGTGAGTTTGGGATGAGAGAGATAAGGAGAGCTGGGTGAGTTTGGGATGAGAGAGATAAGGAGAGCTGGGTGAGTTTGGGATGAGAGAGATAAGGAGAGCTGGGTGAGCTTGGGATGAGAGAGATAAGGAGGATGGCTGGGTGGTTCTGGGATGAGAGAGATAAGGAGAGCTGGGTGGGTTTGGGATTTGAGAAATAAAGAGAGCTGGTGAGTTTAGTACGAGAGAGATAAAGAGAGTTGGGCTTTAGATAAGGAAGACCGTAAACTGTGACAGGTATTGATACAAGGCCTCTGCGTCCATACAAAATAGGCCAGGGGTCTTCAAATCTTACCCTTAAAACCCTTAAACAGGTTTCTCCTAAATAAAATGTCCATTAATTATAATCTGTCGGGTGTTTCTGACTCAGTATGCCCTCATTTTCGAGCTTCAGCCCTCCTCCTTCCCCTCAGATCTCTCCAAGATAGCCTCACGCTGATGTCTGGGAGGGCTCTCACCTGGGCTACTGCTATATGGGAACAGCCATATGCGTTAGTCTGAAGCAGTTCATGGGAGAGGTGAAGAAGGTTTTTTACGTCCCGTTCTCCGAGAGAGAAGCTGCCCGGAAGCTAATCCAGCTCCAGCAGGACTCCTGCATTGCGGCCGACTATGCGGTGGACACTGACAGCGGAGAGCACTTGGACCAAGGAAGAACTGTTCGATATGTTCCTGCACGCCGTCTCGGAGGAGGGCGAGGACGAGCTTGCTGCTCGGGAGTTACCTACGGATCTCGATTCCCTCATCGCTTTGTCCATCCGAATGGGCGACTACGGGAACGACGGAGGGAGAGGAAATACGACTTCGCTCGCACGTCCAGGGATTCCACCTCCGAGTCATCCCGGAAGTCCCCGACGATCCCGTTGCCAAGAGAACCCAACCCATACAGCAATCAACACGAAGAGTTGTATGTATTGCGGGACTCTTGCTCATTTTCTGGCCTCTTGTCCTTTAAAATGGGTTTCCATGGCCGAGCAGCCAAACACAAGCCTATGATCACCATGTGCAATGCCAAGCATTGGCTGGAGTGGTGTAAAACTCACTGCCATCGGACTCTGGAGCAGTGGAAGCATGCTCTGGCAGTCCGACGGACGAATCTGGGTTTGTTGGATGCCAGGAGAATGCTACCTGCCCGAATGCATAGTGCCAACTATAAAGTTCGGTGGAGGATGAATAAAGGTCTGCGGCTGTTTTTCATGGTTCGGGCTAGGCCCCTCAGTTCCAATGAAGGGAAATCTCAATGCTACATCATACAATGACATTCTAGATGATTCTGTGCTTCCAACTTTGTGGCAACAGAAGGCCCTTTCCTGTTTCAGTATGACAGTGCACAAAGCAAGGTCTATACATAAATGGTTTGTTGAGATCGGTGTGGAAGAACTTGACGTCTATAGGAAAGCCTTCTCAGAAGAGTGGAGGCTGTTATAGCATCAAAGGGGGGACCAACTCCATATTAATGCCCATGATTTTGGAATGATATGTTCAACAACATGTTGTCCATAAACATTTGGTCATGTAGTGTAAATCATAAGGAATAAGGTTTTGGAGATATAAGAAAGCTCAGGAAATACATATATTTTTTTAGACACATATTAACCCTTTATTTTTGTGGGCCCAAAATTACTTCCATACTTCTTTTTTTTTTTAAATACCGGTTACCATCAGACGAGTCCTTTGAATAGCAAAACGGAGAACACCATTGTGTTCGTGAGAGTCTCATTCGATAGAGTCTCATCTTTCCGTGTGAGTTTGTAGGCCAAACAGACGTTTTCGTGAACAGAACGAGAATCGGGATGTCTCCTGGTCTGACAAACATCTCTGTAGCTATGTCACTTTCCACCACAGATGAGGAAAGCCGCCATAGGAGGATGTGGTGTATTGAGACGCAACCCATACAAAGAAAAAACGCTAGCTTAAACAAATGGATTTTAATGGGGATTTATTATGTTAAATAGATTGACACAGGTGCGTCAGTCGACTTTTAAAGATTAATTAAGAAGATTGTATTGATAGGCCATGACGCTTGCAAGGCTGTTTAGGCTCAGCAGCCTGTGATTGGTCATTTCCAGTCATCATCTCTCTGCTGCCATCCATAGCCTTACAGCAGTCTGACATAGCTTTGCAACCTGGTCTCAGAGCATTTCATACTATTCTGTACGTAAATCCGAGACAATCCATTTAGTATGATATGGTACGTTAGGTATGATTAAATAAGACAGATGGTTACTTAATAACCTTTTGAGACTAGGGGGCAGTATTTTGATGTTTGGATGAAAAACCTACCCAAATGAAACTGCCTATTGCTCAGGCCCAGAATCTAGAATATGCATATAATTGTTAGATTAGGATAGGAAACACTCTAAAGTTTCCAAAACTGTCAAAATATTGTCTGTGGGTATAACAGAACTGATATTGCAGGCGAAAACCTGAGGAAAATCCAACCCAGAAGTGCTGTTTTTCCTGAAAGCTCTCTGTTCCATTGACTGCCTTCGCTCCATTTAAAGGGATATCAACCAGATTCCTTTTCCTATGGCTTCCTCATGGTGTGAACAGTCTTTAGACATAGATTCAGGCTTTTATTTTGAAAAAATGAGCGAGAAAGATCACATTGCGTCATTGTATGGCTGGGTGCCAGCAGCGTTTTGCATGCGCAACAGCTTGGAGCAGACATTTTCTCTCTCTCTCCTATTGAAGAAGCTACAGTCCCGGTTGAAATAGTATTGATTATATATTGTAAAAACAGCCTGAGGATTGATTAAAAACGTTTGACATGTTTCTACGAATTTTATGGATACTATTTGGACTATCTGCGATGTCATGACCACTCGAGCCTGTGGATTTCTGAACATAACGCGCCAACCAAATGGAGGTATTTTGGATATAAAAATAATCTTTACGGAACAAAAGGAACATTTATTGTGTAACTGGGAGTCTCGTGAGTGCAAACACCCGAAGATCATCAAAGGTAAGCAATTCATTTTATTGCTTTTCTGACTTTCGTGACCAATCTACTTGGCTGCTAGCTGTTTGTAATGTTTTGTCTGCTGGGAGAGATGTCCTTACATAAACGCTTGGTATGCTTTCGCCGAAAAGCATTTTTGAAATCTGACACGCCAGGTGGATTAACAAGCTGTGTTTTGCTATATTGCACTTGTGATTTCATGAAAATGTAATATTTTTTGTGATTTAATTTGAATGTGGCGCTCTGCAATTCAGCGGATGTTGAGGAAAATGATCCCGCTAACGGGATGGGTGCATCAAGAAGTTTAAGACAAAAACGAAAGGAGGATGGTTGGTTGGAATGGGCATATAATGCGAATGTCCTAGTTACCTATATACACAGATTGCGAGTCTCGAATCTCTTCGGCAACTTGGACATTTTAGCTAATTAGAAACTTTTCAACATCTTGATACTTTTTAGCTACTTTGCAACAACTTAGCATGTTAGCTAACCCTTCCCTAACCCTAACCTTAACCTAATTCCTAAACTTAACCCCAACCTTAACCCTAAGCCTAACCCCTACCCTAGCTAACCTTAGCGAGCTAGCTAACTTTAGCCACCTGCATCACAGTGTGTCACTACAGCCTCGGGTTCGATCCCAGCCTGTGTCACAGCCGGCTGTGACCGGGAGACGTAGGAGGCAGCACACAATTGGCCCAGCGTCGTCCGGATTAGGGGAGGGTTTGGCCAGACGGAATTTCCCTGTCTCATTGTGCTCTAGTGACTCTTTGTTGCGGAATTGTAATTCGTAACATATAATAAGAAATGGGTGATGGACATCCACAGATTAATACATACCATACGAAACGTAACATATCCTACTAAATAGAGTGTCTCAGATTTACGTACAGAATAATGTGAAAATGCTCTGAGACCAGGTTGTTCTGTTAAAGCGGATGCGTTTTGAAACATAACCCAGAGCCTTGTGGACCTCTGGTGCTAATAGCTCATTTAGATCTGTCTGGTTGATAATCCAACACTGGATGTGTCACATTCCGTCGCAGTAATTCATTTAAAGGAACGTGTTTTACCGATGGTCACGTGACCTGTCAGGGCAGTACGAAGACACTGGACATCTGGACACTCAACACGTGTGTGTGTGTGTGTGTGTGTGTGTGTGTGTGTGTGTGTGTGTGTGTGTGTGTGTGTGTGTGTGTGTGTGTGTGTGTGTGTGTGTGTGTGCGTGCGTGCGTGTGCGTGTGCGTGTGCGTGTGTTGGGAGCTGTGGGGACTGGTCAGGGAGGATGGAGATACAGGGCCTTGCGAAAATATTCGGCCCCCTTGAACTTTGCGACCTTTTGCCACATTTCAGGCTTCAAACATAAAGATATAAAACTGTATTTTTTTGTGAAGAATCAACAACAAGTGGGACACAATCATGAAGTGGAACGACATTTATTGGATATTTCAAACTTTTTTAACAAATCAAAAACTGAAAAATTGGGCGTGCAAAATTATTCAGCCCCTTTACTTTCAGTGCAGCAAACTCTCTCCAGAAGTTCAGTGAGGATCTCTGAATGATCCAATGTTGACCTAAATGACTAATGATGATAAATACAATCCACCTGTGTGTAATCAAGTCTCCGTATAAATGCACCTGCACTGTGATAGTCTCAGAGGTCCGTTAAAAGCGCAGAGAGCATCATGAAGAACAAGGAACACACCAGGCAGGTCCGAGATACTGTTGTGAAGAAGTTTAAATGTGGCAAAAGGTCGCAAAGTTCAAGGGGGCCGAATACTTTCGCAAGGCACTGTAGATATGAAATTCTGATAGAGAATTAAGGAACACTACAAACAGGAAAGACCCTACTGCTACAGTCACAATAAGCGTTTGAGGACAGACAATTTATAATGTCCGTTTTTATATAGAGTTATCTCTAGGATAACTTGTTTTCCCATAATGTGTCGATTTCTATTATAACCAATAACCTATTGCCTATAGTGTTTCTTATGTATTTTTTTTTCTACAACTTTTGCAGAGTGAGTGACTGGTTGAATTTAAATGTTGGATTTAGATCAGGAACAGGAAGTCAGTCCCCTTTCCTCCTTCAGCTGTCTTGACTTTGACTCATAATCAGACATGAAGATGCATTTGTGACGTATGATTCAGTGGTGTTAATACGTGCGTATGACTGCCTACACCCCTACAGCTTTCCTGTACTTTTCATGTAACATATGACTGAGAGAATATTGACACTTTAGTCAAGAAAACACAAATTATGACAACTGTAAATATTTAATAAATTATTATGTAAAAAAAAATGTTTTTTTAAAGATTCATAATGCTATGTAAATTAAACAGTTCTATAAAAACTATTAATGGTCAACAGATTATATTTACACTTTGAATCTTTATACCATTATTATCAAAACCATGCAAATTCTGTCTGTTTAATCTTTTAATATATAGATTTTTAACGTACATAATGACATGTCAATCACATTTATATGCTGCCATTCAACAAACACACGTTGAACATACATCAACAGAGATTGAAAAAAAGGTCTTTATACACTTGAATGGGCATACATACTCCCAGTAAGTAGCATATCAGGTGTAGGTTGTTTTGTCCATTGGTTATGACCCATCTCCAACACATCACAATGAAACATTTGCATTTAGAGTTATTAATGAACTGTAATTAAAAAGACAATTAGAGTTATTAATGAACTGTAATTAAAAAGACAGAGTTATTAATTAACTGTAATTAAAAAGACAAAAAGACATCTGAAGGTCAAATGCATAAACACCGAGCCACCAAATTGTTGCAGTGACATTCAGAAAATGTTCATTTCCAGCTCTTGAAGGGGGACATTTGCCATTTTAACATCAACAAAGCCCCGCCACGTTCTAATAAACAGCTGAGGGTTTGGAGAAATGTAACCACTCTCAAATTCGTAGACAGAGCTATGGATACAAGGACTGACCATCCATTATATCAACATTTGTTTTAACTTTGGTTTTTGGGACAAAATAGGGTTTGTTTACATTTACTTTGTTGACAAACATTGGACCAAAAAAATATTATATTTTGGGTTCTCACGGTGTGTGACAGTTGAAATAAGCTCATTATGGATTTCTAAATTATATTTTTCAAGAATCAATGTTGTATATCTGTAATTTAAGTACAACAATGGATGTAGCAACTGCTGATTGCCCTTTTAAGCAACACCTAACCATCATTCATCGTTCTGAGGGGTCATGTTTGGGCAACCATAGCACAACAAGCATAACCATAGAACAAACCTTCAGACGAGCTTCTCTGCCATCCAACGCTCCTCCCGTGACCTCCATCTGCTCTTAAATGCAAGTCAAACTAAATGCTTTGGACACTGTGTTAACAAACCTCCAGATGAGCTTCTCTGCCATACAACTCTCCTTCCATGACCTCCATCTGCTCTTAAATGCAAGTCAAACTAAATGCATGCTCTTCAACCGATCGCTGCCTGGACCTGCCCGCCCGTCCAGCATCACTACTCTGAACGGTTATGACTTAGAATATGTGGACAACTACAAATACCTAGGTGTCTGGTTAGACTGTAAACTCCAGACTCACATTAAGGATCTCCAATCCAAAATTAAATCTAGAATTGGCTTCCTATTTCGCAACAAAGCATCCTTCACTCATGCTGCCAAACATACCCTTGTAGAACTGACCATCCTACCGATCCTCGACTTCAGCGACATCATTTAAAAAATAGCCTCCAACACTCTACTCAGATAATTGGATGCAGTCTATCACAGTGCCATCCGTTTTGTCACCAAAGCCTCATATACTACCCACCACTGCGACCTGTATGCTCTCGTCGGCTGGCCCACGCTTCATATTCAAACCCACTGGCTCCAGGTCATCTATAAGTCTTTGCTAAGTAAAGCCCCGCCTTGTCTCAGCTCTCTGGTCACCATAGCAGCACCCACCTGTAGCACGCGCTCCAGCAGGTATATTTCACTGGTTACCCCCAAAGCCAATTTCTCCTTTGGCCGCCTCTCCTTCCAGTTTTCTGCTGCCAATGACTGGAACGATCTGCAAAAATCACTGAAGCTGGAGACTCATATCTCCCTCACTAGCTTTAAGCACCAGCTGTCAGAGCAGCTCACAGATCACTGCACCTGTACATAGTCCATCTGTAAATAACCCATCCAACTACCTCATCCCCATACTGTTATTTATTGTATTTATTTAGTTCCTTTGCACCCCAGTATCTCTACTTGCATGTTCATCTTCTGCACATCTACCACTCCAGTGTTTAATTGCTAAATTGTAATTATTTCACCACTATGGTCTATTTATTGCCCTGCCTCCCTTATCCTACCTCATTTGCACATGCTTTATATATACTAATCTACTGTATTATTGATTGTATGTTTGTTTATTCCATGTGTGACTCTGTGTTGTTGTATGTGACGCACTGCTTTGCTTTATCTTGGCCAGGTCGCAGTTGTAAATGAGAACTTGTTCTCAACTAGCCTACCTGGTTAAATAAAGGTGTTCTCAACTGGCCTACCTGGTTAAATAAAGGTGTTCTCAACTGGCCTACCTGGTTAAATAAAGGTGAGAAATAAAGAAGGAAAATGCAACACCCCATAGTTGATTGTTGACAGAGCCACACCATTGTTGCAGTGACATTCTGTACAGAAAATGTTTTGTTCCATGCAACAGCTAACCATAATTGATTGCCGTGAGACATCATCACAAATAGCACAACTGGGAAAAGCCTAGGGGAAGAAACCATAAAGTCACGGACACAAAGCCAGTGACCATGGACTCACATTCAGATGGAAAGATTGCTTCATATTTGTTTCATAATCAGACCTCTCCATTACCGTACCAGGGCTTTCCAACAAAGATCCTGGAGAGCTGTAGGTTTTCGCTCCAACCCTGTTCCTGGAGAGTCACCCTCCTGTAGGATTTTAACTCTAACCCTGTTCCTGGAGAGTCACCCTCCTGTAGGTTTTAACTCCAACCCTGTTCCTGGAGAGTCACCCTCCTGTAGGTTTTAACTCCAACCATGTTCCTGGAGAGTCACCCTCCTGTAGGTTTTAACTCCAACCATGTTCCTGGAGAGTCACCCTCCTGTAGGTTTTTAACTCCAACCCCAGTTGTAACCTGATTCAACTTTTCAACCAGCTAATTATTACAATCAGGTGGCTAGATTACGGTTGGAGCGAAAACCTACAGGAGGGTGTCTCTCCAGGAACAAGGTTGGAGTGAAAACCTACAGGAGGGTGGCTCTCCAGGAACAGGGTTGGAGCGAAAACCTACAGGAGGGTGTCTCTCCAGGAACATGGTTGGAGCGAAAACCTACAGGAGGGTGTCTCTCCAGGAACAGGGTTGGAGCGAAAACCTACAGGAGGGTGTCTCTCCAGGAACATGGTTGGAGCGAAAACCTACAGGAGGGTGACTCTCCAGGAACAGGGTTGGAGCGAAAACCTACAGGAGGGTGACTCTCCAGGAACAGGGTTGGAGTGAAAACCTACAGGAGGGTGACTCTCCAGGAACAGGGTTGGAGCGAAAACCTACAGGAGGGTGTCTCTCCAGGAACATGGTTAGAGTTAAAACCTACAGGAGGGTTTCTCTCCAGGAACAGGGTTGGAGTTCAAACCTACAGGAGGGTCTCTCTCCAGGAACAGGGTTGGAGTTAAAACCTACAGGAGGGTCTCTCTCCAGGAACAGGGTTGGAGTTCAAACCTACAGGAGGGTGTCTCTCCAGGAACAGGGTTGGAGTTCAAACCTACAGGAGGGTTTCTCTCCAGGAACAGGGTTGGAGTTAAAACCTACAGGAGGGTTTCTCTCCAGGAACAGGGTTGGAGTTAAAACCTACAGGAGGGTAGCTCTCCAGGAACAGGGTTGGAGAGCCTGTCACGCGGGACTAGGTGTGTGAGGAAGAATCAGGCGCTGAGAGCAGAGAGTTCCACAGGAAGAGGTGCACTTTAATATGGCACAAAAAGCAATGCTCACAACACAGGGACCAACCCACAACACAGGGACCAACCCACAACACAGGGTACCAACCCACAACACAGGGACCCAACCCACAACACAGGGACCAACCCACAACACAGGGACCAACCCACAACACATGGTACCAGGTCCAGAACACAGGGTACCAGGTCCAGAACACAGGGACCAACCCACAACACAGGGTACCAACCCACAACACAGGGACCAACCCACAACACAGGGACCAACCCACAACACAGGGACCAACCCACAACACAGGGTACCAGGTCCAGAACACAGGGACCAACCCGCAACACAGGGTACCAACCCACAACACAGGGACCAACCCACAACACAGGGACCAACCCACAACACAGGGTACCAGGTCCAGAACACAGGGACCAACCCACAACACAGGGACCAACCCACAACACAGGGTACCAGGTCCACAACACAGGGTACCAGGTCCAGAACACAGGGTCCAACCCAAGAACACAGGGTCCAAACCACAACACAGGGACCAACCCACAACACAGGGACCAACCCAAAACACAGGGACAAACCCACAACACAGGGACAAACCCACAACACAGGGTACCAGGTCCACAACACAGGGTACCAACCCAAAACACAGGGTACCAACCCACAACACAGGGTACCAACCCACAACACAGGATACCAGGTCCAGAACACAGGGACCAACCCACAACACAGGGTACCAACCCACAACACAGGGACCAACCCACAACACAGGGACCAACCCACAACACAGGGACCAACCCACAACACAGGGTACCAGGTCCAGAACACAGGGACCAACCCACAACACAGGGACCAACCCACAACACAGGGACCAACCCACAACACAGGGTACCAGGTCCAGAACACAGGGTACCAGGTCCAGAACACAGGGTACCAACCCACAACACAGGGACCAACCCACAACACAGGGACCAACCCAAAACACACGGACAAACCCACAACACAGGGACCAACCCACAACACAGGGTACCAGGTCCACAACACAGGGTACCAACCCAAAACACAGGGTACCAACCCACAACACAGGGTACCAGGTCCAGAACACAGGGACCAACCCACAACACAGGGTACCAGGTCCACAACACAGGGTACCAGGTCCACAACACAGGGTACCAGGTCCACAACACAGGGTACCGGGTCCAACCCACAACACAGGGACCAACCCACAACACAGGGACCAACCCACAACACAGGGACCAACCCACAACACAGGGTACCAGGTCCACAACACAGGGTACCAGGTCCACAACACAGGGTACCAGGTCCACAACACAGGGTACCAGGTCCAGAACACAGGGTCCAACCCACAACACAGGGACCAACCCACAACACAGGGACCAACCCAAAACACAGGGACAAACCCACAACACAGGGACCAACCCACAACACAGGGTACCAGGTCCACAACACAGGGTACCAACCCAAAACACGGGGTACCAACCCACAACACAGGGTACCAACCCACAACACAGGGACCAACCCACAACACAGGGTACCAACCCACAACACAGGGTACAAACCCACAACACAGGATACCAGGTCCAGAACACAGGGTACCAACCCACAACACAGGGACCAACCCACAACACAGGGTACCAGGTCCAGAACACAGGGACCAACCCACAACACAGGGTACCAACCCACAACACAGGGTACCAGGTCCAGAACACAGGGACCAACCCACAACACAGGGTACCAGGTCCACAACACAGGGTACCAGGTCCAGAACACAGGGTACCAGGTCCAGAACACAGGGTACCAGGTCCAGAACACAGGGACCAACCCACAACACAGGGACCAACCCACAACACAGGGACCAACCCACAACACAGGGACCAACCCACAACACAGGGACCAACCCAAAACACAGGGACAAACCCAAAACACAGGGACCAACCCACAACACAGGGACCAACCCACAACACAGGGTACCAGGTCCACAACACAGGGTACCAACCTAAAACACAGGGTACCAACCCACAACACAGGGTACCAACCCACAACACAGGGACCAACCCACAACACAGGGTACCAACCCACAACACAGGGTACCAACCCACAACACAGGATACCAGGTCCAGAACACAGGGACCAACCCACAACACAGGGTACCAGGTCCAGAACACAGGGACCAACCCACAACACAGGGACCAACCCACAACACAGGGTACCAGGTCCACAACACAGGGTACCAGGTCCACAACACAGGGTACCAGGTCCAGAACACAGGGTACCAGGTCCAGAACACGAACACACCTAAATAACACAAGAATAATCCCACACAAAACAAGGGCGGGTATACGCACTTAAAATAAGGAAGCCCATCTAGCACACACAATTAGACACAGGTGCAACTAATAAGACAAAACATACAGAAAACGAAAAAAGGGATCGGTGGCGGCTAGTAGGCCAGTGACGACGACCGCCGAGCACCGCCCGAACAGGCAGGGGAGCCAACTTCGGCGGAAGTCGTGACAGAGCCCTGTTTTAGACTGTCTGGACATGCAAGATCTTGAGTAGAGGACCAGGCAAGCAGATGCCATTGACCTAAGACTTTCTCAGTTGTGGCAACTCCCACAAAACCACAACAATAACACCATTTAAATGGCAACTCCCACAAAACCACAACAATAACACCATTTAGATGGCAACTCCCACAAAACCACAACAATAACACCATTTAGATGGCAACTCCCACAAAACCACAACAATAACACCATTTAGATGGCAACTCCCACAATACCACAACAATAACACCATTTAGATAGCAACTCCCACAATACCACAACAATAACACCATTTAGATAGAAGCTGTCACAAAACCACAACAATAACACCATTTAGATAGAAGCTGTCACAAAACCACAACAATAACACCATTTAGATAGAAGCTGTCACAAAACCACAACAATAACACCATTTAGATAGAAGCTGCCACAAAACCACAACAATAATACCATGGTCACATTTAGATAACAGAGTGAGTCTTTTCAACCAGTTTGAGGGCCTGTTGCATCCCGACGGCGGACAGCTTGCGGTTGATGTTGCGATAACGACAGCGCAGCAGGTTGCTGTAGGTGGTCCTCAGATCCCTGTTGAAGAAGGCGTAGATGAAAGGGTTGAGGAGGGAGTTGGCGTAGCCCAGCCACAACAGGGTCCTCTCCACCCACAAGGGCACACAGCTAGGGCAGTCCGCCCGGCAGATGAAGGGTCTGGCCGTGGACAGTAAGAAGAAAGGCATCCAGCAGACACTGAAGGCTCCTACCACGATCCCCAGGGTGGCTGCTGCCTTCTGCTCCCGCTTGAAGATGGACATGTTCCTCCGGTTGCTCCTCATGAGCCGGGAGAATCGCGTGCACTCCTCCACCTCCCTGTGGAGCCTCAGAGCGGCCGACACACAGTCCACACTGTCCTCTTCCTCCTCCTGCTCCTCCATGGCTTCCTCCTCTTCCCCCCGCTCCGCCTCCTCCCCGACCCGCGGGAAGCCCGTGATGGTGTGCTTGGCGGCGCTGAGCTTGGCGGCGCGGTAGATGCGGTAGTACATAATGAGCATGACGGATACGGGGATGTAGAACGCCACTGAGGTGGAGTAGATGGTGTAACCAAAGTCCTGGCTGATCAGACACACCTTGTTGTCATTTACGTTCTGGGCCCAGCCGAAAAGGGGGGGCAGGGTGATGGAGGCAGAGAGGAGCCACACGGACAGCACCATCTTGGCCATGCAACAGCCATTCTGCCTCATAGGGTAGGTCAGAGGCTTGGTTATGCCCAGGTACCTCAGAACAAACAACAAAATATACATATCATTAATTAGCTGCTAAACATAAACTGTTTATACATACAGAACATACTACTGTAAATACATTACATGAACAGAAAACAAACACTGGGGAGTTATTCACCCCAAATGAACTGTAGTGATTATAATAAGATACTGTATAACAATGTTATTATAATGTAGCCTACTCCAGCTGGGCTATACTTTTGGGAATGGAATTCTAAACTCCTTACGAGCTTGAGTTACTATTATTACAACAGGATAGGAGCAGAAGCAGCAGAGACAGTGTAGAGGGAGCAGCAGGGAGACAGAGTAGAGGGAGCAGCAGGGAGACAGAGTAGAGGGAGCAGAAGCAGGAAGAAGTGTAGAGGGAGCAGCAGGGAGACAGAGTAGAGGGAGCAGCAGGGAGACAGAGTAGAGGGAGCAGAAGCAGGAAGACAGTGTAGAGGGAGCAGCAGGGAGACAGAGTAGAGGGAGCAGCAGGGAGACAGAGTAGAGGGAGCAGCAGAGAGACAGAGTAGAGGGAGCAGCAGGGAGACAGAGTAGAGGGAGCAGCAGAGACAGAGTAGAGGGAGCAACAGGGAGACAGAGTAGAGGGAGCAGCAGAGACAGAGTAGAGGGAGCAGCAGGGAGACAGAGTAGAGGGAGCAGCAGAGATAAAGAGTAGAGGGAGCAGCAGAGAGACAGAGTAGAGGGAGCAGCAGGGAGACAGAGTAGAGGGAGCAGCAGGGAGACAGAGTAGAGGGAGCAGCAGAGAGACAGAGTAGAGGGAGCAGCAGAGACAGAGTAGAGGGAGCAGCAGAGAGACAGAGTAGAGGGAGCAGCAGAGACAGAGTAGAGGGAGCAGCAGGGAGACAGAGTAGAGGGAGCAGCAGGGAGACAGAGTAGAGGGAGCAGAAGGAGACAGAGTAGAGGGAGCAGCAGGGAGACAGAGTAGAGGGAGCAGCAGGGAGACAGAGTAGAGGGAGCAGCAGAGAGACAGAGTAGAGGGAGCAGCAGAGAGACAGAGTAGAGGGAGCAGCAGAGAGACAGAGTAGAGGGAGCAGCAGAGACAGAGTAGAGGGAGCAGAAGAGACAGAGTAGAGGGAGCAGCAGAGACAGAGTAGATGGAGCAGCAGAGACAGAGTAGATGGAGCAGCAGAGAGACAGAGTAGAGGGAGCAGCAGAGACAGAGTAGAGGGAGCAGCAGAGACAGAGTAGAGGGAGCAGCAGGGAGACAGAGTAGAGGGAGCAGCAGAGACAGAGGGAGCAGCAGGGAGACAGAGTAGAGGGAGCAGCAGAGACAGAGTAGAGGGAGCAGCAGGGAGACAGAGTAGAGGGAGCAGCAGAGACAGAGTAGAGGGAGCAGCAGGGAGACAGAGTAGAGGGAGCAGAAGCAGGGAGACAGAGTAGAGGGAGCAGCAGAGACAGAGTAGAGGGAGCAGCAGAGAGACAGAGTAGAGGGAGCAGCAGGGAGACAGAGTAGAGGGAGCTGCAGGGAGACAGAGTAGAGGGAGCAGCAGAGAGACAGAGTAGAGGGAGCAGCAGGGAGACAGAGTAGAGGGAGCAGCAGGGAGACAGAGTAGAGGGAGCAGCAGAGACAGAGTAGAGGGAGCAGCAGGGAGACAGAGTAGAGGGAGCAGCAGAGAGACAGAGTAGAGGGAGCAGCAGGGAGACAGAGTAGAGGGAGCAGCAGAGACAGAGTAGAGGGAGCAGCAGAGACAGAGTAGAGGGAGCAGCGGAGACAGAGTAGAGGGAGCAGCAGGGAGACAGAGTAGAGGGAGCAGCAGGGAGACAGAGTAGAGGGAGCAGCAGAGACAGAGTAGAGGGAGCAGCAGAGACAGAGTAGATGGAGCAGCAGAGACAGAGTAGATGGAGCAGCAGAGAGACAGAGTAGAGGGAGCAGCAGAGAGACAGAGTAGAGGGAGCAGCAGAGACAGAGTAGAGGGAGCAGCAGAGACAGAGTAGATGGAGCAGCAGAGACAGAGGAAGCAGCAGGGAGACAGAGTAGAGGGAGCAGCAGGGAGACAGAGTAGAGGGAGCAGCAGAGACAGAGTAGAGGGAGCAGCAGAGAGACAGAGTAGAGGGAGCAGCAGGGAGACAGAGTAGAGGGAGCAGCAGAGACAGAGTAGATGGAGCAGCAGGGAGACAGAGTAGAGGGAGCAGCAGAGAGACAGAGTAGAGGGAGCAGCAGAGACAGAGTAGAGGGAGCAGCAGGGAGACAGAGTAGAGGGAGCAGCAGGGAGACAGAGTAGAGGGAGCAGCAGAGAGACAGAGTAGAGGGAGCAGCAGGGAGACAGAGTAGAGGGAGCAGCAGGGAGACATAGTAGAGGGAGCAGCAGGGACAGAGTAGAGGGAGCAGCAGGGAGACAGAGTAGAGGGAGCAGCAGAGACAGAGTAGAGGGAGCAGCAGGGAGACAGAGTAGAGGGAGCAGCAGGGAGACAGAGTAGAGGGAGCAGCAGAGACAGAGTAGAGGGAGCAGCAGAGAGACAGAGTAGAGGGAGCAGCAGGGAGACAGAGTAGAGGGAGCAGCAGAGACAGAGTAGAGGGAGCAGCAGGGAGACAGAGTAGAGGGAGCAGCAGGGAGACAGAGTAGAGGGAGCAGCAGGGAGACAGAGTAGAGGGAGCAGCAGAGACAGAGTAGAGGGAGCAGCAGAGAGACAGAGTAGAGGGAGCAGCAGAGAGACAGAGTAGAGGGAGCAGCAGGGAGACAGAGTAGAGGGAGCAGCAGAGACAGAGTAGAGGAAGCAGCAGAGAGAGTAGAGGGAGCAGCAGGGAGACAGAGTAGAGGGAGCAGCAGAGACAGAGTAGAGGGAGCAGCAGGGAGACAGAGTAGAGGGAGCAGCAGAGAGACAGAGTAGAGGGAGCAGCAGGGAGACAGAGTAGAGGGAGCAGCAGAGACAGAGTAGAGGGAGCAGCAGAGAGACAGAGTAGAGGGAGCAGCAGGGAGACATAGTAGAGGGAGCAGCAGGGAGACAGAGTAGAGGGAGCAGCAGAGACAGAGTAGAGGAAGCAGCAGAGACAGAGTAGAGGGAGCAGCGGAGACAGAGTAGAGGGAGCAGCAGGGAGACAGAGTAGAGGGAGCAGCAGGGAGACAGAGTAGAGGGAGCAGCAGGGAGACAGAGTAGAGGGAGCAGCAGGGAGACAGAGTAGAGGGAGCAGCAGGGAGACAGTGTAGAGGGAGCAATTAACAATTAAATGCATAATTAACAAGCATAACCAAACGGATTTAACAACCTTGTCAAACAACACAAACAATACACTTGTCCTTCTATGTAGGTAAATAGCAGTGCTTCACCAGAGCTGGAACTGAGTACTGGCACTTCGAATGTTCTACTGCTTGAGATCCTGTTCCTCTTATAGAATATTATCTCAAAAGTATTGCGGAGCTCCTGCACCTAAATATAAACAGTACCAGCACCGAAACGAGTACCGGTGTTGGCCCGAAAATCTTCCCCTGCCCATTCTTCATTGCTGCTACTTGCTTGCTAGTTGAGATTTCTGCTCTTCACTCCGTTGTCAGTTGAACCTACATTTCACTGATCTTAGTAGCAGAAAGCATTTTTGTCTGCAGTTTTCGGTTTGGCTATTTGTTTCAATATGCACCCCCCATGAAGTGTTTACTGCCAACATTTGACTACCTCCTCTATGTTTAATATACCACACATGCATTAATTATTCATTTCAGTTGCCTGACGTCACATGCATTAATTATTAATTTCAGTTGCCTGACGTCACATGCATTAATTATTAATTTCAGTTGCCTAAACGTGAGGTTTGTTCTATAGAAAGTATTTGACTCGGATGTGTGCCACAAAGTATTTGACTCTAGGCAACAAAATTAAGGAAATTAGAAGGGGTGGGATTCTGTCATGGGGGAGATTTTCGGCACAACGCCGGCACCTATTTCAGTTCGTCAATCACTGGGAAATAGGAGTTGGAAGGGCACTCACCTGTCTATGCTAATTACGCACAGCGTCATTATAGATGCAGTGCAACACATCACGTCCATGGCAATAAAAACATTACAGAAGACTCGGCCAAAAACCCATTGCCCCCCAATAAGGTCCGTTATACTGACAAACGGCATAACTGCCAGCGCGATTGAAAGGTCGGCAACCGCCAGAGACACGATCAGATAGTTGGACGGCTGCCGTAACTTTTTCACGAAGCACACCGAAATCACCACCAGCAAGTTCCCGCAGATAGTAAACAGCGTAAGCGTGGTGAGGATCGCTCCAATAAATACTTTCTCCACCTTGTCGTAGTTCCGAATTTGTTCCCCGCACCTGGTGCCATTCTCCATCAGCAGAGTAGAAGACTGCGAAGTGGGGGACGCCGCCTCCGCCGCCTCTTGCACAATCTTCAGCAAGTGTGGAACGAGCGCCTCCGAAATCATGTTAGTTGCGCCAGGCTCTTCCGCTCTCTCTGTCGCGTAAGATCTCATGTTGCTGTGGTTGAAAGTTCCATTTGTATCCACGACCATGCTGGTTGGTTTTTATCCATGAACATGCAACCCCGAAAAAATACCTACCCACAGACGTGCATGTGGGCATGTGTGATGTAAATGACTAATCTGCATCGTCCGCCCAGAGCGCACATTCATAGTAACCAAGTCAGAAACACGCTCTATTTTAAGGACATTACTCAAAACGCACGGCAGAAAAAATGTATAGAAAATATTTCTGCGGACATCTCGCACCTCTGGACGCCACCTAGAAATAACAGCTCCTGGGGGCATGTCAGCGCAATTATATCTGGGTAACAAATGACATCCGAAACACCCAGAATATTGGAGTACTAGCAAATATATTTAAAACAATTTCAAACCTATCAATGATTTATTCAAGACATTAAATAAATATGTCATTGTCTGAATAGTCAACCAATCCAATGCGACCACGGACAATTACGCATGGAGACACGGGGAACTGTATCCAAATACCTAATTTTATTGGCTGTAATAGAGTTTCAAAGTAGGCCTAATAAATGTGTAGGCTGCAACATGGCCACAAGAAATGCATATATAGCAACTTATTGGAGCTGTCGTGGTTAGCAGGTCTGGGTTCTGGGAGACCCTGGATCGAGACTCCCGGCGTTACATTGTCGCTGTTCGCATATAATCGCTACGTTGGTGTCAGAAGTAGGATGGAGCCCGTGAGGCCATGGTATGTACACGTCCATTTGAATTCGGATCACTTTTTGACAGCACCCCTTTTCATTTGAACCAAACCTTCCATACACATGTGCCCATTGTAGAAGTGGTGACTTTTTTTTATGGCAAAAAATTCAACAGATAAATGTGTTCAAAGTTGACTTATTTTGAAAACTCCCACCTTTAAAAAATATATATAAATGTACTTATTGTATTCTTCTTCTTTTTTTCTTCTTTTTTTTTCTTAACCTTAAAACCTCCATTAGGCCTATCTAAAAAACGCGCAAACTCAGTTATTTTTTCATATTCGCAAATGTAGCTTAAACCCTATTTTACACCATCTGATGTTTTTCGGTTGAGACATGCAGGGTGGGTGTCATATTCTAACTGATAAATGTACTCAAATGGGAATACATTACATTCAAATGTGGCCTTTCAAATGGTACCACAAAGATGGTTGGAGGTTCATGTTTCAGTATGATATGTTGGATAAAGGAATAAAGACAGACACCAATGTCAGGTTCAATAGCCTTGTTTGTGCATTGTACAAATCCCTACACATGGAGTCCCGGGAACAGTCCGGCTAGTCGAATACCTATCAACTAGATTCCGTAACAGTTCACACATCAGAGAATGTTGACATGAATGGGAAAACATGTTGTTGTAAATCATACTGTCAATCCGCTGTTACCAGGCTTTGAGGTTGGGTACTGGAACAGCTAAATGAATAATATTCGTGTAAAATCTGCAAATATAGTACTGTAATCTGATCGACACCTGGTCACAGCCAAGTATGTCATGGGGTTATGATGTACTGAAGTGTGTTTATCTGACCTGTCCTGTATTATTCATAAGACTAAAGCCGAATCGGCCGATGTCTTACAATACCCAAGATTATACGAAGAGGCTTTTTGGAGTCACTTTTCAATTATCCTCTCCACCTTGAGAAGTGAAAAACTATCCATTTGGGGCAGGTATTCCCAAACAGGGATATGCGCAATGCCGTCGGGGGTACGCCAAATGAAAATGTGATTCATATTAAAAATAAAAAAATCATAATAAATTTTTTTTAAATTCAAAATGTATTACGCAGGTACTTTCCCGAAACGGATGACACAAACAACTGGATTCGTTATCCCTTTCATGCCCTGCCTCCAGTCCACTTACCGATATCTGAACAAGAGAGCCTCATCAAATTGCAACAAGTGGTTCTGTGAAAATTTTATTTAATCAGAAGCCACTGCCAGATATCTGGATTGGGCTGCGCTCAGAGTATCCTGCCTTGGCAAATCGTGCTGTTAAGACACTGATGCCCTTTGTAATCATGTACCTATGTGAGAGAGGATTCTCGGCCCTCACTAGCATGAAAACTAATTACAGGCACAGACTGTGTGTGGAAAATGATTTAAGACTGAGACTCTCTCCAATACAACCCAACATTGCAGAGTTATGTGCATCCTTTCAAGCACATCCTTCTCATTAACCTGTGGTGAGTTATTCACACCCTTCTCATTAACCTGTGGTGAGTTATTCACACCCTTCTCATTAACCTGTGGTGAGTTATTCACACCCTTCTCATTAACCTGTGGTGAGTTATTCACACCCTTCTCATTAACCTGTGGTGAGTTATTCACACCCTTCTCATTAACCTGTGGTGAGTTATTCACACCCTTCTCATTAACCTGTGGTGAGTTATTCACACCCTTCTCATTAACCTGTGGTGAGTTATTCACACCCTTCTCATTAACCTGTGGTGAGTTATTCACACCCTTCTCATTAACCTGTGGTGAGTTATTCACACCCTTCTCATTAACCTGTGGTGAATTATTCACAATTTTTCGATTAACAAATAAGGTTTTATATGTAAGATGGTTAAATAAAGAGCAAAATGACTTATTATTATTATATTATTATTTGTGCCCTGGTCCTTTAAGAGCTCTTTGTCACTTCCCACGAGCCGCGTTGTGACAAAAACACTAATTCTTGTGTTTAATAAATGTATCGTATAGTGTGTGTGTTGCAGGCTTGCAAAAAACAACATTTGAGAGTGCGCTGACCCTGGTGCTAGAGGGGGTACGGCAGCTGGAGGTTGAATGTTTGAAGGGGTACGGGACTATAAAAAGTTTGGGAACCACTGATATAGGAGATTATCACCAGATATAAGCAGTGACCATGGACCATTCAGCAGAACAGCTTTGGTTGAGGACAGTATATCACATAGCGCCATCATGTGGTCTAATTGGATATCAGTATTTGTCCTCGTGGCAAAGCTGTGATCAACTCTAAAAATCTTTAACTTGAGGGTAATTTTGAAGAC
Organism: Oncorhynchus kisutch; assembly: GCF_002021735.2. Taxonomy (NCBI): domain Eukaryota; kingdom Metazoa; phylum Chordata; class Actinopteri; order Salmoniformes; family Salmonidae; genus Oncorhynchus; species Oncorhynchus kisutch. The sequence goes on from NC_034193.2 coordinate 7,788,194, forward strand.
ACTAATAACTACTCAAACCAACCATCATCTTCGATTTTAATACACTATAATCACTCCTGTGTTGGCTGGGTCTGCAGAGCAGAGCATCTTCCCAAATAAGAAGCCAAGTGACGCTATATGAATTGTAACATTGTTACGTAGGACCCTTACACAGTGTTACGTAGAACCTTGCTATGGTATCAACTTTCACCAGTTTGAACAGTAGGGCTACGCAAAAAAATCTGTTCACACAGAAGTTTTAAATGGAGAAAAAACAAATCCCCACACAATAATAGGATATACATGTAATGTTATTTTACTGTAAAACATTATAACGTGCTTTACATTTAAAAAATTATAATTTGCTTTTAATTAGGCTAAAGAACCGTAGTTTAAAGGAAAGGTTCACCCAATCTGAATATTATATTGTTTTTTGTGCATCTCTGAGTGATGTTCTATCCATTCCCCGAGTCATTTCATGTTTTCATGTGTATCTGAGTTATTGGCGTTCAAGCAGGCAGAGATCCGGCCGGTATGACGTAGTACTGTGATAAAGTCTCTCTCACTACATTGGAAGTTAATAAGAATATTACTTTTAAATCGTTAAAACTTCTATCATTCATGCTAGATTCTAATACTGGCAGATGTCATAACGCGGGAGAATGTCTTCTCTTGAATGAGCCATTGATATTTTTTGCGATATTCCTACCTTGAGAAATGTGTCATTTAACGGAGGGTCTAGCACATTTTTCCGATACTCTCGGCGGCAGTAAGAAAGCCATCGTCATCTGCGCCCATTCAACATAATCGAGATTAACATTTTTATTACTTCTAAACAAAATTCATTTTTTGGGATTCTCAGACACTTACAATTATATTTTGATTCTTGCTTGAACAGTTGCTAAGATTATACAGTACAGTACCAGTCAAAAATGTGTACTCACCAACAAAGGTTTTTCTTTATTTTTACTATCTTCTACATTGTAGAATAATAGTGAATACATCAGAACTATGAAATAACACATATGGAATCATGTAGTAACCAAAAAAGTGTTAACAAATCAAAATGTGTTATATTTTAGATTCTTCATAGTAGCCACCCTTTGCCTTGATGACAGCTTGGTATTATCTCAACCAGCTTCACCTGGAATGCTTTTCCAACAGCCTTGAAAGAGTTCCCACATATGCTGCTTTTCCTTGGACTCTGCGGTCCAACTTATCCCAAACCATCCAAATTGGGTTGAGGTCGGATGATTGTGGAGGCCATATCATCTGATGCAGCACTCCATCACTCTCCTTCTTGGTCAAATAGTCCTTACACAGCCTGGAGATGTGTTGGGTCATTGTCCTCTTGAAAAACAAATGAAAGTCCCACTAAGCGCAAACCAGATAGGATGGTGTATCGCTGTGGTAGCCATGCTGGTTAAGTGTGCCTTGAATTCTAAATAAATCAAAGACAGTGTCACCAGCAAAGCACCCCAACACCATCACAACTCCTCCTCCATGCTTCACGGTGGGAACCACACATGCGGAGATCATCCGTTCACCTACTCTGCGTCTCACAAAGACACGACGGTTGGAACCAGAAATCTCAAATTTGGACTTATCAAACCAAAGGACAGATTTCCAACCCGTCTAATGTCCATTGCTCGTGTTTCTTGGCCCAAGCAAGTCTCTTCTCATTATTGATGTCCTTTAGTAGTGGTTTCTTTGCAGCAATTTCAGTCTCCTCTGAATAGTTGATGTTGAGATGTGTTTGTTACTTGAACTCTGTGAAGCAGTTATTTGGGCTGCAATCTGAGGTGCAGTTAACTCTAAATAACTGCAGCAGAGGTACCTCTGGGTCTTCCTTTCCTGTGTCGGTCTTCATGAGAGCCAGTTTCATCATAGCGTTTGATGGTTGTTGTGACTGCTCTTGAAAAAACGTTCAGAGTTTTTGAAATGTTCTGTATTGACTGACCTTCATGTCTTAAGGTAATGATGGACTGTCATTTCTCTTTGCTTATTTGAGCTGTTCTTGCCATAATATGGACTTGGTCTTTTACCAAATAGGACTATCTTCTGTATACCACCCCTACCTTGTCACAACACAACTGATTAGCTCAAATGCATTAAGAATGAAAGCAATTCCACAAATTAACTTTTAACAAGGCACACCTGTTAATTTAAATGCATTCCAGGTGACTACGTCATGAGCTGGTTGAGGGAATGCCAAGAGTGTGCAAAACTGTTGAATAATCTCAAAAATAAAACACATTTTGATTTGTTTAACACTTTTTTGGTTACTACATGATTCCATATGTGTTATTTCATAGTTTTGATGTCATCACTATTATTCTACAATGTAGAACATTGTTTTTTTTAAACAAACTGGAATGAATAGGTGTGTCCAAACTTTTGACTGGTATGTGGCAGGGTCTACAGACAATCATGGATTCCAAAGGGAAACACCTTCTTTGCCCACTTTAAAGACAACACAGTGCCATTGACGTGGTGCTCTCCCAAGGACTGTGGGCTCTTGTTTTCCGTGGCTGACGTAAGCCATTAACCCTCACAAGGCTGCCGGCCCAGACGGCAGAACAACATATTTGTACCTTGTCAGCTCGGGGATTTGAACGATCTAGTCCAACACTCTAACCACTGTCCTCAGAGCATGCGCAGACCAGCTGGCTGGAGTGTTTACCAACATATTAAATCTCTCCCTATCCCAGTCTGTTGTCCCCACATGCTTCAAGATGTCCACCATTGTTCCTGTACCCAAGAAAGCAAAGGTAACTGAACTAAATTACCATTGTCCCATAGCACTCACTTCTGTCATCATGAAGTGCTTTGAGAGGCTAGTTAAGGATCATATCACCCCTACCTTACCTGACAAGAATGCCTTACCTATGTAAGAATGCTGTTCATTGACTATAGCTCAGCCTTCAACACCATAGTACCCTCCAAGCTCATCATTAAGCTTTGGGCCCTTGGTCTGAACCCCGTCCTGTGAAACTGGGTCCTGGAATTCCTGACGGGCCACCCCCCCAGGTGGTGAAGGTAGGAACCATCACCTCCACTTCACTGATCCTCAACACAGGGGCCCCACAAGGGTGCGTGCTCAGCCCCCTCCGGTACTCCCTGTTCACCCATGACCGAGTGGCCACACACGCCTCCAACTCAATCATCAAGTTTGCCGACAACACAACAGTAGTAGGCCTGATTACCAACAATGACGAGGCAGTCTACAGGGAGGAGGTGAGGGCCCTGGGAGTGTGGTGTCAGGAAAATAACCTCTCCCTCAACGTCAACAATATGAGCTGATCGTGGACTTCAGGAAAAAGCAGGGGGAGCACCCCCTATCCACATCGACGGGACAGTAGAAGAGAAGGTGGAAAGCTTCAAGTTCCTCGGCGTACACATCACTGACGATCTAAAATGGTCCACCCACACAGACAGTGTGGTGAAGAAGGCGCAACAGTGCCTCTTCAACCTCAGGAGGCTGAAGAAATGTGGCTTGGCCACTAAAACCCTAAAACGTTTACAGATGCACCACTGAGAGCATCCTGTCGGGCTGTATCACTGCTTGGTATGGCAACTGTACAGCCCGCGAGCGCAGGGCTTACCAGAGGGTGGTGCGGTCTGCCCAATGCATCACCGGGGGCACACTGCCTGCCCTCCAGGACACCTACAGCACCCAATGTCACAGGAAGGCCAAATAGATCATCAAGGACATCAACCACCCGAGCCACTGCCTGTTCACCACGCTATCATTTTATTTATTTTTATTTCACCTTTATTTAACCAGGTAGGCTAGTTGAGAACAAGTTCTCATTTGCAACTGCGACCTGGCCAAGATAAAGCATAGCAGTTCGACACATTCAACAACACAGAGTTACACATGGAATAAACAAACATACAATCAATAATACAGTAGAAAAGTCTATATACAGTGTGTGCAAATGAGGTAAGATGAGGGAGGTAAGGCAATAAATAGGCCATGGTGGTGAAGTAATTACAATTTAGCAATTAAACACTGGAATGGTAGATGTGCAGAAGATGAATGTGCAAGTAGAGATACTGGGGTGCAAAGGAGCAAGATAAATAAATAAATACTGTATGGGGATGAGGTAGGTAGATAGATGGGCTATGTGCAGTGATCTCTGAGCTGCTCTGACAGCTGGTGCTTAAAGCTAGTGAGGGAAATGAGTCTCCAGCTTCAGAGTTTTTTCCCTGCTGGAGCGCGTGCTACAAGTGGGTGCTGCCAGGGTGACCAGTGAGCTGAGTTAAGTGGGGCTTTACCTAACAAAGACTTATAGATGACCTGGAGCCAGTGGGTTTGGCGACGAGTATGAAGCGAGGGCCAACCAACGAGAGCGTACAGGTTGCAATGGTGGGTAGTGTATGGGGCTTTGGTGACAAAACGGATGGTACTGTGATAGACTGCATCCAGTTTGTTGAGTAGAGTGTTGGAGGCTATTTTATAGATGACATCACCGAAGTCGAGGATCGGTAGGATGGTCAGTTTTACGAGGGTATGTTTGACAGCATGAGTGAAGGATGCTTTGTTGCGATATAGGAAGCCAATTCTAGATTTCATTTTGGATTGGAGATGCTTAATGTGAGTCTGGAAGGAGAGTTTACAGTCTAACCAGTCTAATCATGCAGAAGGCGAGTTCAGTACAGGTGCATCAAAGCTGGAACCGAGAGAGTGAAAAACAACTTATTTCTCAAGCCCATCAGACTGTTAAATAGCCATCACTAGCCGGTTCCACCTGGTTACTCACCTGGTTACTCACCTGGTTACTCACCTGGTTACTTGTTTTACTTTTAGATGTGTGTGTATTGTTATGAATTGTTAGATATTACTGCACTGTTTGATCTAGTTTCACAAGCATTTCGATACACTCGCAATAACATCTGCTAAATGTGTGTATGTGATCAATAGCATTTCATTTGATTTAGGCGGAAATCTACATTTAAGATGTTTAAAGTGTATGATGACGAAACATTATCTCCCTCACTAGCTTTAAGCACCAACTGTCAGAACAGCTCACAGATTACTGCACCTGTACATAGCCCACCTATAATTTAGCCCAAACAACTACCTCTTTCCCAACTGTATTTAATTTATTTAGCTCCTTTGCACCCCATTATTTTTATTTCTACTTTGCAGATTCTTCCATTGCAAAACTACCATTCCAGTGTTTTACTTGCTATATTGTATTTACTTTGCCACCATGGCCTTTTTTGCATTTACCTCCTTTCTCACCTCATTTGCTCACATTGTATATAGACTTGTTTATACTGTATTATTGACTGTATGTTTGTTTTACTCCATGTGTAACTCTGTGTCGTTGTATCTGTCGAACTGCTTTGCTTTATCTTGGCCAGGTCGCAATTGTAAATGAGAACTTGTTCTCAACTTGCCTACCTGGTAAAGGTAAAATATTTTTTTTTAAATTATATTAAACAGGACATTCATACGCGCCTTAAAATCCAATTGTATTCCAAAAGTAGTGTTAAATGCACTCATAAGCAACATGTAAATAGAGACTTTTTTTTGCTGGGTTCTATAAGAACTCCACCTTGTTCCTCCACTAATTTGCGCGCATCGCAAACACAGAAAGGAGTGTATTTGGCTGCCTCTTTAGTCCAGTGCGCATTGCATGGTGCAGATGCCAGATATATTATAGAAAGGAGATAAGAATCCAATTAATATTTGGAATTGTAACGCGCTACCCAGCAGACTGTTGACCAATTGGGTTGACGTTGTCATGTTGCGTCACGCGGTTGCTAAACTAGTCGTCACCCAATCCCTTCTCAAAGTCAGTGTATATGTCGAGAAACGTGCCTATTCTTCTCGCAAATACGTTTTCTCACGATTTCTAAGCTATACGATACCACAGTTAGCAAGTTAATTATATTTGTACTTCTTGTTGACGAAATGTGTGCTTATGTTGGGGTTTTTGAGCTAGCGCCCAATAGATTCCCGTTCACTCCTTCAAGGAGAGTTGTCCCAGGATCGCCCAGAATGCACCGTGCGGCCCATTGACGTAAAATAGACAACGTTTCCTATCTCCTCAAAAGTCTGCAGCTCGAATCTGCCGTTGCGAACGTCAAACTCAATCTGCAGGTTGAACATGGTGAGATTGTATACGCCTAAATGAATAGTGCAGTTTGTTTAGGACAGTTTAAATCTAACGAGCTACGTTACATGCTGATATTGTCTTTGGTATTAATGTGTGTAGCTACGTCTGCTAGCCAGCCCGCCCATTGCATTGTGGATGTTGTAGTCGACTTGACCTGTAACAGATTTCCACAATGATTTTCCATGTTGATACCAACCTTATTCTAACTCCTAAATGAAACATTTGTTCACCAAAAAAATATTGTTCTCACATATTATTGTTATTGAACACTGTCAATTAAAGGGATTTAGTGGTTTTGGGTGGATTTTTCATTTAATGGTTGTGTTAACATTGACTATATGGAATACCGTTTCGTGATATTAGAAGGGTACAGAATGTTAAGGTCACACAGGGCCTAGATCTCATTAATTCACCAGTGATATGTTTGCTATTCAAATTAATGGCAGAGAGTTGACATGACAGCGCTAACAGAAAGGCGCTCAGTCTAGGTAGACTGAGTGTTTTGTTACAAAACAAAATAACTTTGAGTTGTGTAAGTTGATTTCTCTACGACCCACAGAGGGCGTTGCTGTGGCTTCATAGCATTCACGTCTTGTCATGGCTGCCGTAGCACTGGTACAGGGTGCGAGTAGGGGACTGGGACTCGAATTTTGCAGAAATATCTTAATAAACAAAGCCCCAGGAGCATTGATCGCGACATGCAGAAATCCGGACAATGCCGCGGAGTTGATGAGCTTAGTTGCGCAACATCCGGGGAAAATTACAGTTCTGAAATTGGATGTAAACAGAGAAGATGACATCCAACGCGCGGCTGAACATGTTAAAAAGGTATTCGGCAAAGTTGACCTGATCATCAACTCCTCAGCGATGCTTCATCCCTCTGGCAAAGGTGAGACCAGCCTGAAGGATGTTTCTGCACAGGTAAGCTAGCTAAATCGAGTCATACGACGATCAGTGATGGAACTAGTGAAAAGTAAGGCAATCGGCTTGCCGTTGAACAGTTAAAGCTAAATCTGTGATTGGTAAATAGCTGGGCTATATTGGTAAATACATTTTTGAGAATTTGAAATCAATGACAGTTATTTTCTTGATGAAAATGTTACAACTTTAATAGCCCCTCAGAACCCGTACTATATTTACTTATTGATTGTAAACAATGTCATTCAATATTCTTCACAACATGGTTAAAACTATCATGTGGATGTCATGGACTGGCAGTCCTTATATTGAGAATACTGTCTATGGATTTGAGAGGTGATACATTTTTTTCCCTAGCCCCATCCCTAAAACGAGTGGTTTTTCAAATGTCAGACTCATTCATTGTTGTGTTTTTAGGGAATAATCTCAACATTGACAACAAACACTGTGGGACCATTGGTGATGGCCAAGTACTTCGCTCCGCTATTGCAGAAGGGTAGTGGTGCATTTGGCCAGCAGCCGCCAGAGAAAGCCAAACAGCATAGTGGGATCATTGTCAACATCACTGCAAAAGTCGGATCCATTGGTGATAACGGTAGGCATCACATGTATCATTTTTGGAAGTCAATCTCATCAATCATAGAATCATCTTAATTGATCGAATTGTTAAAATATGAAACAAATACAAATCGAAAATCAAATGTTATTTGTCACATGCTCCAAATACAACAGGTCTGTCTACCTGTTGTGACAAATTACATTTGATTTGTATTTGTTTCATATTTTAACAATTCGATCAATTAATAAACAACCTTACAGTGAAATGCTTACTTACAAGCCCTTAACTAACAATGCACTTTTAAGAAAATCCCTAAAGAAGTAAGAGATAAGAATAACAAATGAATTAAAGAGCAGCAGTAAATAACAATAGTAGGGTTATGTACAGGGGGTACCGGTACAGAGTCAATGTGTCAATGTGCGGGGGGCACCGGTGTTGAGGTAATTATGTACATATAGGTAGAGTTATTAAAGTGGCTATGCATAGATAATAACAGAGAGTAGCAGCAGTGTAGAAGAGGGGGAGGGGCAATGCAAATAGTCTGGGTAGCCATTTGATTAGCTGTTCAGGAGTCTTATGGTTTGGGGGTAAACGCTGTTTAGAAGCCTCTTGGACCTAGACTTGGTGCTCTGGTACTGCTTGCCGTGCGGTAGCAGAGACAACAGTCTATGTCTAGGGTGGCTGGAGTCTTTGACCATTTTTAGGGCCTTCCTCTGACACCGCCTGGTATAGAGGTCCTGGATGGCAGGAAGCTTGGCCCCAGTGATGTACTGGGTCGTACGCACTACGCTCTGTAGTGCCTTGCGGTCAGAGGCCGAGCAGTTGCCATACCAGGCAGTGATGCAACCCGTCAGGATGCTCTCTATGGTGCAGCTGTAAAACCTTTTGAGGATCTGAGGCCCCATGCCAAATCTTTTCAGTCTCCTGAGGGGAAATAGGTTTTGTCTTGCTCTCTTCATGACTGTCTTTGTGTGCTGTCTTGGAACTTGAAGCTCTCAACCTGCTCCACTACAGCCCCGTCGATGAGAATGGGGGCGTGCTCGGTCCTCCTTTTCCTTTTGAATCATCCTTATGAATGATCAAGTGTCTAAGGGCGTCTATTTGACTTTCAAATTGGACTATTTCAAATAGAGTGCATTGATGTAGGCTAATATAATTTGACCGTTTTATCGACTTAAGTTTGTGGTTACACATTCACACATCTAGCAGTCTATACATATAAAAGCGAGGGGCATTATGTGACCTGCATATGGGCATGGCCATTCAACTTGTAAGTTGAACCATTTCAGAATTAAGTTTGTCTGTCTATCTAGGTCTTGGCGGGTGGTACAGCTATAGGATGTCCAAAGCAGCACTCAACATGGCCACGCGTAACCTGTCCATTGAACTGGGGAGGAGCAGACCCAGAGTGGTGTGCGTGTCCATGCATCCCGGCACAGTGAATACGGATTTGTCTCGTCCCTATCACAAGAATGTGCCCAAGGACAAGCTCTTCAGCACGGGCCACTCCGTGCACTGCCTCATGAGCATTATAGATAGCCTGAATATTGACAAAACAGGGAAAGCCTACAACTGGAATGGTTCAGAACTGCCCTGGTGAAAAATAACAACACTACACATATTCCTCGACAAAGCATACCAACCTCAGTCAACTCAGGTTTATATTCTGACCGACTGTACCAACTGTTAAATAAAGGTTAAATGTAAAAATCTAAATAAACTGTTCCAAAAATAATGAGTTTCTGCGTATGGGGCTTTCGATGAATGATGGTGGTATATTGTGTCCTAGAAGCTGGCATGAGAAAAGATATACTTTAGTGCTCTTGTCTTACTTATATTAAAATTTAATTATCTGTGTAAGAGTGTTGGTAAAAGAGTGACAGTTAAAACAGACATCTTTCTACAACCCTTCAAATAGAACATTTTTTTTTTTTTGAAACAACGAAAGCAATAAAGAGAAATGTTAAATAGTAACTGTCAAATCTTATTGAAAAAGGTGACACTTTGGAATTGCTTCTTTCTTTAGTTCTGTGAGTTTGTTCAGGAGCTGCTGGTTCTGAGGGTAAATTAAACATCAAAGACAACATATCCTACTTGTTTCAAATATAAAAGAGCAGGTCAGTTGTTCGAAGGTATCTCTACTACTTCATGCTTCTGGCCACTAGATGGTAGTAATATTCCAGATTCTCCCAACACAAGTCACAATTCAGTTTACCAGGTGAAAGCCTACTCTACACACCAAAGCCTATTTGATACTCCAATCCTCATAGGATACATGCTTAATGAGTCTCATTCACAAGACATTTGTGATGCAAATACGACAGAAACAGCACATACTGGTGGACATGTAGACTACTGTTCAAAAGTTTGGGGTCACTAAGAAATGTCTTTGTTTTTTATAGAAAAACACATTTTTTGCCCATTACAATAACATCAAATTGATCAGAAATAAAGTGTAGACCTTGTTAATGTTATAAAGGATTAATTATTGTAGCTGGAAGTATGTACGTTTGTAAGTGACCCCAAACTTTTGAAAGATTACGGACATGGACAAGACCCCAAACTTTTGAACGGTAAGTGTAAATCCCTCAAAGATTACAGACATGGACAAGACCCCAAACTTTTGAACGGTAAGTGTAAATCCCTCAAAGATTACGGACATGGACAAGACAAGGATAAAATCTCTCCTAGGGTGAAAGCGTTTGATTAGAGTAAAAACAAACTTTTTGATTTCGGCAGACACAAATAATATTCTTTCAGGCACTTGTTACATAGTGCAGACAGAGAAATCCAATTATCACACACTGGTGTGCATATAGGTCGAGGGTCATTATAGCTTTAAAAAAAGAAGAAAAAGTGGACTCGATGTCCACGCCCCCGTGGACAAAATTAGCATAATAAAAAATCCCCATTAAAAAATCAGTCAGTTTAAGCTAGAGATGAGCCCTATCTGCAGTGAAAGACAGAGTCAGACCAGTAGGCATCCCGAAAATCGGTCTTCTCACGAAAAAGGTCCATCGTTTAACATTAATATGACCTTGCTATGGAAAGACGAGACTGTCAAGAACACGACGATGTTCTCCGTTTTGATCTACGACCTCCACAAGTGTCAGGAGACTCTTCTGAAGTCGCCGATCTGCCAACCTCTGTCTGTAGTGTCCCAACAGTTTGGGCTACACACTAATATGTCCCCTCTGTGGAAAGGTGAGACTCTAGAATGTCCACAGGCCTCACAAGACTCTCTGAAAGTCCCGCCCCCCACCAGTTGTAAAAATAAACGGAAGTATATATGGAGACTGTATAAGGGGTTAAATACATGCAATAAAAATTATTTTAAAAAAAATTCCTGATCTTTCTTATATCTCTCAGATATTGGACAGACACCAGAACAAACTTCCTTTTGATTTTTTTTTTGGGGGGGGGCTATCTGTTCCATACAGTGAATCTGTTATTCAATGTGTTTGTATGGGCTAATAGCAGTAAAGTAATTTTTCATCAAATAATTGTAATGGGTTTTAAAGTCAATGTTCCCACGTTTCAGAATAAACGCTGTAGTGTAGCCAAGGCTATATGTCGGCTCAATCGGAAATTGCCTTTAAAAACCTCAATGCCCATAATCTGTGATTGGATTAAAACCTGGCCCTTGTTTGGTTTTGTTATTTCGTTTTAGTAGTCTACACAATTGTCGCTAAAAGCTTCATTTGTAGGCAGTAGGCCTACAAAACATTTATAGTCTGCTAAATAAATAAACAACTGATTGAAATAGTAAATGAACACTACTTTAAAATACATATTTTAACTACACAGTAATTAATCAGTCTCACAAACTACTGAAACTAGGGTATAGAGAGCTTTAGGACTTGGAACAGTTTCACTCATGAACCTGAGTAGCCTGTCCTCAGTAGCCTAGTTCTAATCATGACGCAAGTATATGAACAACAGGTTGGTCCGCAAGGCTATTACGCAACCATTTCCACTCTGAATATTTGACTGTACTGTCTGTTCACAGTAGACCTACGGCAAAATAATATAACTTCTTATAAATAGATATTCTGAAAATCATATCAACCTCACCAGACCAAATGTTAGTGTGTGCCTAGATAAGAACCACTTAAAAATACATGCGAGGAGCAATCCCATCAGTTTGTCCTAGGATAGTTTGTGCCAGATCAAAACAGAAGGTAATGATGGCAACACCCAAAGATACACTCTGACAGTTTCGTCACTATATAGGTTACAAAGTATCAATAACTCACCATTTATCTCTGACCCACAGAGATGCACCGGTGTAAAACAAAGCTTCATAATCACATGTGAAAAGCAAGGTTTGGGGGGAAAAAAACGACATGACATAGCGAGAAGTAAACAGCTTCTCCATCTGAGTCAGTTTTGACACATATAGGAAAATGTTCATCACAGCCGGTCATGCCCTCCGCTTGGCTGTGTTTGTGTGTTATAAATCATGTCAACATTACTGTCTAGGTTACTAACAGCACGCATGACCATTGCTTAATGCATACCTATAAATATGGCAGAGCCACGGCTGAACGTTGCCTCCAGAGGGAATCACATTTAATAATCTAACAATAATTAGATTATCCATTGCCTAGGCGACTATTCTACTTTTTAGGCATGTAAACCTAAATGCTTGGTTGTATTTTCTGTATAGGAGCGCATTGCCTGTGTCCCCTGGAGAGGGTAAACGGGTTCGAAGGAGCCATTGTGTGTGACGTAACTAGCTAGCTAACAACCTGGCAGTTCGACTCCGGCGGCGGACTGTAAAGTGCGATAATGACCGACAGTGACCTCGACCAAACCGTGTTTTAGCGGATAGGTCTTCACACTTTTTAAATCAACAGAATAAAAGTTATCGGTACCAAGAGCGGATAAATATTTTCTACCATTTAAGAGCAATTTCATATGAAACACATTTTTTTGTATTGAGCGTGCGCGCAGGGTTGCATTTTATTGCATGAGCTAATGTCAGCTATAGTGATAGCAGCTCGTTTCCTTTAGCTTGGTACCATCTTATATCATATGTAGCTAGTTAGCTGCAACAATGGATAAAGGCAAATCAATTATCGACAAAAAAGGTTCGGGATCGTGTTATGCCAATGGACTGCAAAGAGGGTTTCATTCTCAGGCTAGCAACGGTGGATGCAATGCATTCAATTCAAGTGGAAACTGTAGTGGCGGTACTAGCAACGTTGAACACTTCCATTATCTGCATACCGATGACGTCGAAGCCAATGGGTCCTCCCCTGCGAAAAGATGCAGGTTACGAAGAAGAGTTGAATCACTGAAGAGGAACAGACCACGTAAGTTCCGCCGTCAGTGGGTTTTGCAGGTGTAGATTTTGCATTTAGTAATTTATGGGTTTACTCATCAAATGACACAATATGTTACATTAGGCTACATCAGGGGTTTTCAAACATTTTCCTCGGTGACCCTCCCCTCAAGCTATTCCATTCCATCTATTTGAACTCTTCCACTGCTATCACATTCACACCTGATGCAACTTGTCAACTACTCAGCAAGCACTTGTATAGGTGAGCTAGTTCAGGGCTATAACATTGTGAAACTCCTGGGTATCCCGGGGAGATGTTTGAAAACCACTAGGTTACATGGAGTGGGTATAATTGGTGGAACGTTCCAACAATGTATGTAAAGTAGCCTGATCAATTCACATAGCTGACGAATAGGCACCAACTCACCACGTAGCTTATTCTTAATGTTTGTCCACAGGACACCAGAGTGAAGATAAACATTTTTCGGAATAAACGTGTGGAATGAATAACTTAACCAAATTGCCCACTCCCCGGTATCTTATACTGCCGCTATACAACCTTGATACTTATACAGTTTTTGGAAGAGATTCCTGATGGGACGTTCCACAAATTATACCCACCCGGTTACATGCACGCTGCAGGTAGTGAAATGTAGAGAAGTTGCATAAATCAGCTGGCCATAGCTATGCATGGAAGATAGTGACATCTTGCATAATCATATGGGTTTGCAAGGCAGCCACGGTGTATTGTACAGTATATACTGTAGGCCTATATTTTGTCTATCGCTAGGTGGTTGATGGAATCAAACGGTTTCCATCATCAGCTATAGCCTACATTGCTGGCAGTGTAACCGATGTGAAATGACTAGCTAGTTAGCGGTCACTCGCTCTGAGACCTTGAAGTATTTGTTCCCCTTATTCTGCAAGGGCCGCGGCTTTTGTGGAGCGATGGGTAACGATGTTTCGTGGGTGGCTGGTTCGAGCCCAGGTAGGGGCGAGGAGAGGGACTGTTATATAGCAGCGCAAATTAACCAAGTCAAATTCCGGGTAGGCACTTCTGTGTAACCCATTGTAAATGTGCTTGGCGAATAAAGGCGATTCTGATTCAAGGGACTGCGACCTATCATGACTGCTTTTGTCTGTCAGCAAACCATTCTATTAAGCTTTTTTTTCTCATAATCTTAAGGATAATGTCCTGGATATTAGCTATTGTTAGTTCCAGCTACGTTGTTTTAGAAACTATGTGACTCCTTTTGTTTTTGCAATGGGTGCACCGTGATTGGTGTCTTCTCAGTCAGAAGTTGTGCTGAAATCGCTCCTGATAAGAAGGCTTGGCGTACTTCGGCCAATTAGCGGCCGCCCTCTGTCTCCGCAAGGCTGGGTTAAAGAGCCAGGACACCGCCCCCAAATTTCCAAATTCCCTTTCCCTGGTTTCTAGGATGCTGTTAAAGAAGTTCGAACTTTTAGTCGAAGTCACAGTGCAAAAAAGTTGCGTTTTCTTTGCTGTATTAACTGGGGAATCTTAAATAATTGTAAACACTGATCTTAACTTTCCATGCTTGTATTTCTTTCGGGTATTAATAAGTGTTTTTGCATGCACCTGAGTGCATCACTATGAAGCTGAGAAATGTGAAGAAGCCAGGTAAGTTGTTTGCTATTGTTTACATGACAGTGGAATGTCAGACTCACGAAACTAGAACATTTGACGGGAATCGGGTAAAGTGTTCATTTGTCAGCGTAGATTACACTTGTTGTCACAAATAGGGCACTTCTGAACTGCCATTATTGAACAACAATCTCTGTGACATTGTGAAACAGTCTCTTCGGTGTTGTTGAGCTGAGTTTCTTTCTAGAAAAGACCTAGGGCAAGTTCAGCGGTCCACTGGCTTAACATGCTAGTCGGCATTCCTCTGCTCCATCTCTAATTGTGTTAGACCTGAGAGAGAGAATTGTCTGCTGTGCCCGAGTTGTCGCGCCAGCCTGGTCTCATAGACTAGACGTAACATAGTACATTTAAATCCGGGATACTCAAATGAGTATGATATGTTACCTTTTACATAAGACAAAAGGTTAATTAAGGAAAAAACGAAAGTAGGGGTGGTTGGTCGAAGGGTGCAATTGCGGCACCCAATTCGAGGCATTCCTGCATTTGCAGAAACCCCTCATTATACTTTAATTGCTACATTTTTAAGTTAGGACAGGTGGGAGGCGGGGGTGCTCCAGTAAAGTAGGGGTCATTAATGCACAATCATGTTGAATGCCAGCTGTCAATAAACTCCACAGTAGAATTGTCGGGGGTGACAACGGTAGCTAGCCCTACACTGGTAGACCGTGTCCTTCACACCCGACTGTCGGGTAATGTTTTCCCGCAATTCTTTTAACAGTGATTTAGGATTTTAACCGATTAGTAACTTTGCAACTACTTTTGAGCTACTTTGCAAATACTTAGCATGTTAGCTAACCCTTCCCCTTTAGCCTAACTCTAACCTTAACCCCTAGCCTAGCTAATGTTAGCCTCCTAGCTAACATCAAATTAGAATTTGTAACATATCATGCATTTTGCAAATTCGTAGCATATTAATACATACCATATGAATTGTAACATGTCATACTAATTGGAGTATCTCGGATTTACATTTAATATGTTATGTTTACCCCTGAGTCCAGGTTGGTTGCACGTCCCCCCTCTGTTTTAGAGGAGGTGTTCCCAAACTTCCCAAGCCTTCTAGCATTAGAAAACATCCCGCGTCCCATGTCTATTTCTATGGGCACAAGCACTGTTCATAACACAAACTATTACCACCTGTCTTGTTGGCGGAGAAAAATTTTAGCAGGTTTTCAAGCTTATTTTCTGCAATTCTACACATTTTGTCATAAGGTGCAGAGAACATTTAGCAGTTTTAAAGCTAATTTTGTTACAATTCTATACATTTTGCCATGTCTAATGTGTATTATGGGATATTTGAGTGGATCAAAGATTACAACAAAATCTATGGTCTAAAAAACATAGCTAAAAAACATTAGCTGAAATTGGCTAGTTGATTTTTGGTAAGTTATACATACTCTAAGGTATGCAATGATTGACAAGAGGATTCTACCATTACAACTTTCAAGTGTAAATTGAAAACCAGACTGAGTTCATTAATGGGTGCGCACCACAGTTTGGGAACCACTATTTTAGTGGTACCTCAAAAGTGGATTTCAAGTGGAAGCTCCCATCCACACCAGCAGTTAATGTCCAGTGTATTTGGGTATCAGTATTCCAATAGGTTTTTTGGAAAGAGCCTAATGTTCACAACAAATCCTATATGTTGGTTAATAATTAATTCGGTGTTTCAAATCTCAATGGTGATCTTTGGTGCCATTTGATGGGTCTGACCCTGAGATTTTCCACATGATGATGTTGCAATGCAATTTGAATACAAACTGAGGCTATAGATGAGCATATCCGTAACACAAAATGTACCTGAATGGTGTGATCAATATCAGTGTAATTATAGACATTTCAAATCAGCCCTGATTGCTCTGAAGTGGTGTTAGCCTATTACACAGGATTAATATTGCACATTCAGCTTGGCAATGCCCTCAACATTCTTGCTGAGCTGTGATTTGGATAACCTCAAGTCTAACATTTACCTTTGATTATTTTAGCTATAGGTTATGTACCCAGGGGGGGGGGGGGAGGGAGGGAGGGAGAACAGCCTATTTTGAAAGTGTGGTTATCATTGTTTGCACAGAACGGCTCTCATAAAGAGAGATCCCAGATTAGAGACCAGGTACCATCGGTCAGGTACATTTTCTACCACGAGTTGCAGTTCACAGATGATTAACATGTTTTGTGGACACTGACACAGGTTTCACTGCTATGTGTAGGTCAATTTTACTTATAATTTTTTTAAATGTAACCTTTTATTCACCAGGAAAAGCCCATTGAGAGGCACTGTTTTGAGACCTGTCCAAGAAGGCATTAGCAATCAACACAACAATACACAATACAATCAACACAACAATACGATCCAATGAAGGTTGGGTTCTGGTCTCTTGGTTTATAATGGAAATCAAGAGGAAGGTTGGAGTGTGGTAGACTACACCAGGGTTGAACTCCATACCATTTCAATTCCAGTCAATTAAGAAAGTAAACCAAATTCCAACTCTATTCTCACTCAGCCACTCACACTTACACAAAACTCCTACAGCTGGACAGGGCAGTAGTCTCACTGGTGGGGTGACTTTCATGTGCTCCCTGAAAAATAATGATTCTACTACCCCACCTGCCCCTAGCCCTGCTCCCTCCTAAATAATGATTCTACTACCCCACCTGCCCCTAGCCCTGCTCCCTCCTAAATAATGATTCTACTGCCCCTAGCCCTGATCCCTCCTAAAGAATGATTCTACTACCCCACCTGTCCCTAGCCCTGCTCCCTCATAAATAATGATTCTACTACCCCACCTGCCCTTAGCCCTCATAAATAATGATTCTACTACCCCACCTGCCCCTAGCCCTGCTCCCTCATAAAGATTGATTCCTCTACTCGGAAGGCTGGTTTGCCTCTCATCTAGTAATCCTTCAACCTCAGGAAAGCTTGGAACGGTAGGCCCTGGTCTCATTCAGTCAGTTGTTAGGTCCTTCAACCTAAGGAAAGCTTGGAACGGTAGGCCCTGGTCTCATTCAGTCAGTTGTTAGGGTTAGGTCCTTCAACCTCAGGAAAGGTTGTAGCAGTAGACCATGGTGTCACTATCAGTTGAGGGTTCACTTCCCAGTCTGTTTTCATGGAATCCTATCAGGTATGGTATAACCAGTTCTGGCAGATTGTTATATAATCACTTTATAGAAGTCTTGCGCACTAATAAACTCTGGGAGTCATAATCTCAACGTGGACTTTGCTTCTTGTCAGGCAGTGACTCTCCTAAACCTAGATATGACATCTGATCAGCAAAGAGGCCTCAGTCTATGATGCATCTCAATGAATGTTAGTCCCTGAAATATAAGTGACCCTATAATGCCCCCCCCCCCCCCCCAAAAGAAAAACACCACCACTTCAGGCAAAATAGAAAATATTCATCTTGAAATCAGGTTTCCATGGAAACTTGAGCTCTGTAGCTGTGGAACCTACAGTGGCTGGGTAGGCTACATGTGTTAAAAAAAATAAAAATAAAAATATATATATGAAATAAACCATTTACTCCACCTATCAGCCTGGTCTGCATGCGTAAGCGAACAGATGTACAAATAACCTACTTAAAATGGCACCACCAGCCACTAAAATATCTCTAATAAGATGATGGGACACAATGTAGAGGCAAACTTTTTAAAAATACTGTCGCTGTCTTGCTTTCCAACTAAGTACATGGACAATTGGCGCAAACCTGGGCCTATCTATACCCTAGGGCCTTTGTCACAGTAAAGCAAATAATATTGATGATAGATCTAAGGCTAATCTAGAAGACAGATATTGGACCCATTCCACCACCATGACTGGACTTACCAGGAACAAGGAAATCTTCTCTCTCTCTCTTACGCAGAACTAGTTCACATCAGTCACATGGCCGTCTGACCTGTGCAATAGGCCCGGGTCACAGCTTCCTTGTGAGAGTGACATTGGAAAGGGAAATCCCAAGTGTGTTCCTATGACAACAGTTGTCCTATTATTGCGTGGTATTTTAGCTGACATTTAAATGCAGGCAGATGGGTTACTGGCTGAGGACTGAGTTGGTGCTTTGACTCTTGACAGCACTTCAGTTTGCTGAAACAACGTGGTAATAACACCTTCGATTTGATTATGTATCTCACGCTTTGCGTTGACAGCCTTCCCCTGGTTCGGGATGGACATCGGCGGTACTCTGGTGAAGCTGGTCTACTTCGAGCCTAAGGACATCACGGCGGAGGAGGAACAGGAAGAGGTGGAAAACCTGAAGAGCATCCGCCGCTACCTGACCTCCAACACGGCGTACGGGAAGACGGGCGTCCGAGACGTCCACCTGGAACTGAAGAACCTGACCATGTGCGGCCGGACGGGCAACCTGCATTTCATCCGCTTCCCCACGCAGGCCATGCACCGCTTCATCCAGATGGGCAGCGACAAGAACTTCTCCAGCCTCCACACCACGCTCTGCGCCACGGGCGGAGGGGCCTACAAGTTCGAGAATGACTTCAGAACGGTGAGTGATCGGGAGAATCTCCTTTTGGGCAAAAGACCGTCCTCGAATTCTCTGTTCTCTCTCTACTCCGTGACCCGGAGACCGGTAAGTGGTCAACGAGAGCGTCAATACGTTAGTTTTTTCAATATTTTAAAACAGTGGGTTCTGGACTTTTTGAGCCCTGTGCTTGTACTGTACCAGTGTTGCGAAAACATGGTGTGCTGTCATAAACTTCACTGTGCTTCACTGTGCTTCTCTGTGGCCCCACACCTGCTTTCTTATATAACCAGTCATTAACCCTGACTGCTGTTTGCTTTTATGCACATGCTGAGATTTTACTCTGCATGATTTGCCTCACGCCACTTTCTGTCTTTCTGTCACTCTCCCTACCATATCCCTCCCCCCTCTACAGATGGCTGATTTAGAGCTGTTGAAGCTGGACGAGCTTGATTGTCTGATTCACGGCCTGCTCTATGTGGACTCCGTGAGCTTCAACGGCCACCCTCAGTGTTACTACCTGGAGAACCCGTCAGACACCCAGAACAGCGTGAAGACACCGTGCAGTCTGGCCGACCCGTTCCCTATGCTGCTTGTCAACATTGGATCTGGGGTTAGCATCCTGGCTGTGTACTCCAAAGACGACTACAAACGGGTCACCGGTACCAGGTAAAGAACAGAGCAAAAACTGATTATATTTGACATTTTTAAAAGCCTTGAAGGTCAACATTTTATGGTAGTGTTTAAAATCTGAAATGTTTAGGCTATTATAAGGACAGTACTGTTCACCAGTGCCAATTCGAAATCAGTTTTTTTTCATCAGCAGCGAACTGGGTTTTCCCAGGTGAATGACCCAAATAAATAGTTTCATAGCATTGGCGGGTGTCATTGCACAGAAAGGAACTGTCGTCTTCTTCATAAGAAGAGAGACTCGTCCTACGTTGTCATGTCAACAGAGATTGTAGTTGCATTGTGACTCGCATTGTGACTCACAATGAATAATAGTTAGTCCGCTTTACTGTTATTAGCAAGGCAGGTTGAACAACGTCTACGACAGAATAGGAAGTGCTGTATGTGCACCGTATTCCCTAGACAGTAGGTAGTGTCTGTCTGCTCGTTGCACAAGGACAGTCTATATTTACACCAGTTCAACCTTGGAACCTCTCTAAATAGAACACAGCACTGGGGTGAAACAGAGCTCATGCTGGTGTTTACAGAGCCTACAGAAAATATTCATACCCCTTGACTTATTCCACATGTTGTTGTGTTACAGCCTTACCCATCTACACACAAATACCCCATAATAACAGTGAAAACAAGTTTTTTGATTTAAAAAATAAAATAAAAAATGTAGGCAAATTTATTGAAAATGAAATACAGATTATTCAACACCTCTGAGTCAATACTTTGAGTCGTCTTGGTTGTGTCTGCATCAGCTTTGTGCACATCTGGATTTGGGGTTTTGTCCCAATCGTCTTTGCAGATTTGCACAATTTCTGTTAAATTAGATGGGGAGCGATTGGGGAGCGATGGGGGAGCGATTGGGGAGCGGTGGGGAGTAGTGAACCGTCACAGAGAGGTAGCTTCCAGAACATAGTGAACCGTCAGAGAGGTAGCTTCCAGAACATAGTGAACCGTCACAGAGCGGTAGCTTCCAGAACATAGTGAACCGTCACAGAGAGGTAGCTTCCAGAACATAGTGAACCGTCACAGAGGGGTAGCTTCCAGAACATAGTGAACCGTCACAGAGAGGTAGCTTCCAGAACATAGTGAACCGTCACAGAGGGGTAGCTTCCAGAACATAGTGAACCGTCACAGAGGGGTAGCTTCCAGAACATAGTGAACCGTCACAGAGGGGTAGCTTCCAGAACATAGTGAACCGTCACAGAGAGGTAGCTTCCAGAACATAGTGAACCGTCAGAGAGGTAGCTTCCAGAACATAGTGAACCGTCACAGAGAGGTAGCTTCCAGAACATAGTGAACCGTCACAGAGGGGTAGCTTCCAGAACATAGTGAACCGTCACAGAGAGGTAGCTTCCAGAACATAGTGAACCGTCACAGAGGGGTAGCTTCCAGAACATAGTGAACCGTCAGAGAGGTAGCTTCCAGAACATAGTGAACCGTCACAGAGAGGTAGCTTCCAGAACATAGTGAACCGTCACAGAGAGGTAGCTTCCAGAACATAGTGAACCGTCAGAGAGGTAGCTTCCAGAACATAGTGAACCGTCACAGAGGGGTAGCTTCCAGAACATAGTGAACCGTCACAGAGAGGTAGCTTCCAGAACATAGTGAACCGTCAGAGGGGTAGCTTCCAGAACATAGTGAACCGTCAGAGGGGTAGCTTCCAGAACATAGTGAACCGTCACAGGGGTAGCTTCCAGAACATAGTGAACCGTCACAGAGAGGTAGCTTCCAGAACATAGTGAACCGTCACAGAGAGGTAGCTTCCAGAACATAGTGAACCGTCACAGAGAGGTAGCTTCCAGAACATAGTGAACCGTCAGAGAGGTAGCTTCCAGAACATAGTGAACCGTCAGAGAGGTAGCTTCCAGAACATAGTGAACCGTCAGAGAGGTAGCTTCCAGAACATAGTGAACCGTCAGAGAGGTAGCTTCCAGAACATAGTGAACCGTCAGAGAGGTAGCTTCCAGAACATAGTGAACCGTCAGAGAGGTAGCTTCCAGAACATAGTGAACCAGAGGTAGCTTCCAGAACATAGTGAACCAGAGGTAGCTTCCAGAACATAGTGAACCAGAGGTAGCTTCCAGAACATAGTGAACCAGAGGTAGCTTCCAGAACATAGTGAACCAGAGGTAGCTTCCAGAACATAGTGAACCAGAGGTAGCTTCCAGAACATAGTGAACCAGAGGTAGCTTCCAGAACATAGTGAACCAGAGGTAGCTTCCAGAACATAGTGAACCAGAGGTAGCGTCCAGAATATAGTGAACCGTCACAGAGATAGCTTTGAGTTGCTCTGGAGGTCCAACTATCAGTGGAGAGAGCTAGAAAGGGTGTCTGTGTCAATTCCTTGTCAATGTCTCTCTATGATGTTTCATAAGAGTTTGGGAATTACTTTGCTGCTGAAATGTGTGCGGGAGGGGACATTGTAACCCGGTTCACATTTTTTTTTCATCAGGTGACGAAATCCCGAGTCAGTAACCACCGAACAGGGCTGCAAATCTGCTATGAATACTCCCATTGCTTTCGATTATTTCTTTATGTTTTTCTGAATTTGTCGTAAATTGTTGGACGGCAGCAGGGAGAGATTGTTGTGTTTTCGCTAACGAGTGAATCTCGCCTGGCTCCATCTGCAAGGGATACGTCCGGGTGATGGCCACGTAAATCACATGTTAAAAGTGTTTCCACTCGAGTAGCCGACAGTGGCAAAGCAACGCTTGCAGACTGTACTTTGTTTGCTTACGGTCTTCGTACCCTCGTCGTCTTATTTAGAACGCTGAACCCAAAATGTTCCCACACAGTGGATTTGAAAGACGCCGGTGACTCTTCAAATGCGCTTCTCTCTGTCTCACTAGCGCGAGAGGTAGCTAGCGCGAGAAAATATTTGTTTTTAGTTTATTCATGGGGCCCCTTTAGGGAGGTTTCCTCGTGAGATGTCATTGCAAATCGTCCATTGGTTGTTTAAGGGGGAAGGGGTTGCTGTCACTGTGGTTACCACATTTTGAGACATTGCTGTGGAGTAAAGTTTGTCAGAACTCAGGAGACTCTTAACGGTCTGGGGCTCCAAGCAGTTGCCTGTTCGCAAGCTGCGCGTCTGGTTCTGTGGATCTGAATATACAACGTGCGTGTAGTCTGCAGCGCAATAAGCAAGTTTAGGAAAATGACAGGCATATCGTAATTCCGTGGTTCACGTATGCGTATTGAACCGTAGGGGGCGTACCGACCGGTTCGACAACATACTGTCTACCGTTGCATCTCTAGTCTTGATACACCATCCAACGTGTAATGAATAACTTCACCATACTCAAATGAATATTCAATGTCTCCTTTTTTTATTTGATGTTTTACCCATCTACCAATAGGTGCCTTTCGTTGCTAGACATTGGAAAACCTCCCTGGTCTTTGTGGTTGAATCTGTTTGAAATTCCCTGCTCAACTGAGGGACCTTACAGATAATTGTGGGGTACAGAGATGAGGTAGTCATTAAAAAATCATGTTAACCACTATTCATGCACAGTGTCCATGCAACTAATTATGTGACTTGTTAAGTACATTTTTACTCCTGAACTTATTAAGGCTTTCCGTAACTTTAGGGGTTGAATACTTATTGACTCAAGACATTTCAGCTTTTCATTTGTAGAGACTTCCACTTGGACATTATGGGGTATTGTGATGTCATTATGGGGTATTGTGATGTCATTATGGGGTATTGTGATGTCATTATGGGGTATTGTGTGTAGGCCAGTGATGACACATTCTCAATTTAATCCATTTTAAATTCCGGCTGTAACACAACAAAATGTGGAAAATATTTTCTGAATGCACTGTAGCTCTTTCAAAGAAGGATAACTTGGCTGTATTGGTAAAAGTGTTTGGGTAACCAAGGAGAGCCGACCCAGGTCATTGTGACCGTTCCTGGTGGCCTTGTGACCGTTCCTGGTGGCCTTGTGACTGTTCCCCATGGCCTTGTGACTGTTCCCCATGGCCTTGTGACCGTTCCCCATGGCCTTGTGACCGTTCCCCATGGCCTTGTGACCGTTCCCCATGGCCTTGTGACCGTTCCCCGTGGCCTTGTGACCGTTCCCGGTGGCCTTGTGACCGTTCCCGGTGGCCTTGTGACCGTTCCCCATGGCCTTGGGGTCAGCTTACAGTTCCTGTTCTACCTACCCCCACTAACTCTCCCTGTCCCAGGCTGAAAAGAGGCTCCTTTTTAGGCCTCTGCTGTAAATTTAATTTAGGACCCCTTTCAATGACCCTTCCTCAGCATAAGGGATGAAACCCTGACTTTTAAGCACGCATGGGTGTAACTACAAAATGTCACACATTTCCCATTGATGTCAATGCATTCAAGTATAATTCAAGTATAATGTGCATGTCTCAGGTTAGGTTTCAACCCTGAGTGGAAAAATAAGATACTTCCTGGTCCTTACGCTTTTGCTGGAGACTCTTTTCCATAGAGTAAGAAATCAGAAAACTTCATTTAATACGATCTCTATGGTCCATTCAGTTTCCTTGAAGCTGCATCTCTCCGCCTTAACTCTGTTTCAACCATCCCATTCTCTGTGTCCTCCTCTCTGTCTTGGTGGGGATATGTTCCTGGGCCTGATCCCTTCTCTGTGTCCTCCTCTCTGTCTTGGTGGGGGTACGTTCCTGGGCCTGATTCCTCCTCTCTGTCTTGGTGGGGGGTACGTTCCTGGGCCTGATCCCTCCTCTCTGTCTTGGTGGGCGTACGTTCCTGGGCCTGATCCCTTCATCTGTGTCCTCCTCTCAGTCTTGGTGGGGGTATGTTCCTGGGCCCAATTCCTCCTCTGTCTTGGTGGAGGTACTTTCCTTGGCCTGATCCCTCCTCTCTGTCTTGGTGGGGGTACGTTCCTGGGCCTGATCCCTCCTCTCTGTCTTGGTGGGGGTACGTTCCTGGGACTGATCCCTTCCTCTGTGTCCTCCTCTCTGTCTTGGTGTTCCTGGGCCTGATCCCATTCTCTGTGTCCTCCTCTCAGTCTTGGTGGGGGTACGTTCCTGGGCCTGTGCTGCTTGCTGACGGGGTGTGAGACGTTTGAAGAGGCGCTGGATATGGCTAGCAGAGGGGACAGCAGCAATGTGGACAAGCTGGTGAAGGATATCTACGGAGGAGACTACGAGCGTTTCAGCCTCCAAGGATCTGCTGTGGCCTCCAGGTGAGCAAAGGACACTCAGTACTGGGACATTATACTGGATATACCATGATAATATATATACCATTCTATCTACCATGATGATAATAATACACTGAGTGTGCAAAACATTAAGAACACCTGCTCTTTCCATTTTTTAATTTTATTTAACCTTTATTTAACCAGGCAAGTCAGTTAAGAACAAATTCTTATTTTCAATGACGGCCTAGGAACAGTGGGTTAACTGGCTGTTCAGGGGCAGAACGACAGATTTGTACCTTGTCAGTATGTGGTATGTATGGTAGTAGGTGGTATGTATGGTAGAGTGGTGGTATGTATGGTAGTATGTGGTATGTATGGTGGTATGTATGGTAGAGTGGTGGTATGTATGGTAGCGGTGGTATGTATGGTAGAGTGGTGGTATGTATGGTAGTAGGTGGTATGTATGTATGGTTGTAGGTGGTGGTATGTATGGTAGCGGTGGTATGTGTGGTGGTATGTATGGTAGTAGGTGGTATGGTAGTAGGTGGTATGTGTGGTATGTATGGAGCGGTGGTATGTATGGTAGTAGGTGGTATGTATGTATGGTAGTAGGTGGTATGTATGGTAGTAGGTGGTATGTATGGTAGTGGTATGGTAGTAGGTGGTATGTATGGTAGCGGTGGTATGTATGGTAGTGGTATGGTAGTAGGTGGTATGTATGGTAGTGGTATGGTAGTAGGTGGTATGTATGGTAGTGGTATGGTAGTAGGTGGTATGTATGGTAGTGGTATGGTAGTAGGTGGTATGTATGGTAGTGGTATGGTAGTAGGTGGTATGTATGGTAGTAGGTGCCAGTCGCACTGGTTCGTGTCAAGAGCAGTAAAGCTGCTGGGTTTTTCATGTTCATCAGTTTCCTGTGTATCAAGAATGGTCCACCACCCAAAGGACATCCAGCCAACTTGACACAACTGTGGGAAGCATTGGAGTCCACAATGGCCAGAATCCCTTTGGAACTTAGAGTCCATGTCCTGACAAATTGAGGCTGTTCTGAGGGCAAAAGGGAGAGGTGCAACTCCATATTAGGAAGGTGTTACTAATGTTTTTTACACTCCGTGAATGATGAGCTATATCTACCACTTAATATACACTTGGTGGCCAGTTTATTAGGTACACCCATCTAGTACCGGGTTGTACCCTCCTGTAGCCATGAAAGGCTACAGCTGGTCTGAAACAATGTTCAGAAACTCTATGGTGTTCAAACGTTGCTCAATTGATATCAAGGGACCTAACTTGTGCCAGGAAAACATTCCCCACACCATTACACCAACACTACCAGCCTGTACCGTTGACACCAGTCAGGCTGGGTCCATGGACTCAACGCTGCTTACGCCAAATCCTGACTCTGTCATCAGCATGACGCAACAGGAACCGGGATTCAGTGGACCAGGCGACTTGTTTTTCCTCTCCTCAGTTGTCCAGTGTTGGTGATCACGTGCCCACTGGAGCCTCTTCTTCTTGTTTTTAGCTGATAGGAGTGGAACCTGGTCATCTGCTGTAATAGCCCATCTGTGACAAGTTGTGCGTTCCGAAATGCCGTTTTTTTTTCACACCACTGTTGTACTTCGCTGTTGTTTTCCTGTTTGTTTGTGGCCCGCCTGTTAGCTTGCATGATTCTTGCCATTCTTCTCATCAACGAGCTGTTTTCGCTCACAGGATTGCCGCTGACTGGATGTTTTTTTTGTGTTTGTCGCATCATTCTCAGGAAACCCTAGACGCTGTCGTGCGTGAAAATCCCAGGATGCCGTCCGTTTCTGAGATACTGAAACCGTCACGTGACGATCATACCACGCTCAAAGTTGCTTAGGTCACTCGTGTTCCCCACTCTAACATTCAGTGTAACAGTAACTGAATGCCTCGATGCCTGACTGCCTGCTTTATATAGCAAGCCACGTGACTCACTGTCTGTAGGAGTGACCCATTTCCATGAACGGGGTGGCAGGCAGACCTGCACACACACACACACATATATATATATATATATATATATATATATATATATATATATATATATATATATATATATATATCACACACACAAAGCAGGCAGACCTGCACACACATATACATACACACACACACACACACACACAAAGCAGGCAGACCGGCATGAAGTCATTCAGTTATGTTAGGTCCATTGATACCATTTGTGGCATGTTTCTATGCCCTGAAGATTTGTCTGTTCTGGAGGCAAAGGGGGTCTGACCCGGTACTAGCCCCTGAGTGTGTATACCATTTATATCTACTATGATAATATATGTTGGGGTTAATTCCATTTTAAATTCCAGTAAATTTGGGTAATACACTGAAATTCCACTTCTCTTCAATGTGGAAAATGTGGTATTGGAATTTGGTTTACTTTCTGAATTTAAATGGGATTTATGTGTAATTGACCCCTAACTCTGATTTACCATTATATCATCATTATGATGAACGTTTATGATTATGATGAATATCTACCATGATAAACCGGCCGGCCACGCCTTCATATTTATGTGGAATTATGTAGGCTTTTAATCGTAAGAGGATGGCACATGAAACACACTTTGTAATATAATTTTCAAGAGCTCATTCTGAAAATATGCCATACTGAGATTGTTTTTTTTAGAAAAATATATATATATATACTTATTTGGGTATTTAAATTCTTGTTTCTTAGAAATGCAGGGGTATTTTCTAATGAAGCACTGACACCGAAGAGCTCTGAGGAAGAAAGGTGCTGCTACTCAGTCGCAATAGTAATTCTGCAACTAATCCTGGATTAATTCTTAATTCTTGGTAATAATTCAGTATGTGACAAATCTCCATGTAATTAATTACCAATGGTTACCCAGTATTAAGTGGGTTTATTATGGTAGTTAATGAACTGTAAAGCAGGTACACAGATATAAGACTCAGTGTACAGGTAACTGTCAAAATAATGGACGCACTTGAGTAAATGAGGGATCGGGGAAAGCAGGTGCTTCCACACAGGTGTGATACCTGAGTTAAACCATTTACATCCTATCATGCTTAGGGTCACGTGTAAAAATGCTGGGCTGCCCATTATTTTTGCCTACCATGGTCATGCCCTCATAGGATGACAATCCACAGTGGTCACTGAATGGTTTGTTGAGCATGAAAAAAACGATGTAAACCATATTCCACGGCCAGTCTCGGTCGCCACATCTCAACCCTTCTGGAGCGGCGTCTGAGACAGCCATCCACCACCGTCAATAAAACACCAAACTATGGCATTTCTGGTGGAAGAATGGTGTTGCATCCCTCCAATAGAGTTTCAGACACTTGTAGAATCTATGCCAAGGTGCTTGGAAGAGGTTCTGGCCATGGTGGCCCAACACCCTATTCAGACACTTTACGTTGGTGTTTCCTTTTATTTAGGCAGTTACCTGTAGGTGCAGTAACACAACAGTGTCCTTGTCCCAGAAGTGATCTTTATCACTCGCCTCGGCCTTATGGTCGATTTGTTCAATTCCCTTCAATTTTTAACACAACAATCTGATTTGGTATTAGGGTTGCAAAATTCCTGGAACTTCCAATAAATTCCCTGGTTTTCCAGAAATCCTGGTCAGAGGATTCTAGATTTGCTGCTTATTCTGCTTATTCCCTCTTGATTATGGGAATCTTGTGAAACCCTAATTGGTATTGTTTAAATTAAATGAATATTTGTCGATTTTTCATGTAAGCACCTTTTTTTTTTTTTCAGATAAGAGTCTCCTTTTTGATTCTTCTGTTTTTCTGTTCTGGGGTGATCTTTAACATGCAGCTTTGGCCACATGATGAGCAAAGAGAAACGAGACTCCATTAGCAAAGAGGACCTGGCCCGGGCTATGCTGGTTACCATCACCAATAACATAGGCTCCATCGCACGCATGTGTGCCGTCAACGAGGTGACCACACGCACACATTCTCCATACAGTTTGCATAATTACATATTAACATTCATTTACACTAAATATACAAAAGTATGTGGACACCCCTTCAAATTAGTGGATATGGCTATTTCAGCCACACCCGTTGTTGACAGGTGTATAAAATTGACCACACCGCCATGCAATCTCCATAGACAAACTTTATCAGTCGAATGGCCTTACTGAAGCTCAGTGACTTTCAACCTGGCACTGTCATAGGATGCCACCTTTCCAACAAGTCAGTTTGTCAAATTTCTGCCCTGCTAGAGCTGCCCCGGTCAACTGTAAGTGCTGTTATTGATGAAGTGGAAATGTCTAAGAGCAACAACGGCTCAGCCCTGAAGTAGTAGGCCACACAAGCTCACAGAACAGGACCGCTGAGTGCTGAAGCATGTGAAAATCGTCTGTCCTCGGTTGCAACGCTCATTACCGAGTTCCAAACTGCCTCTGGAAGCAACGTCAGTACGATAACTGTTCATCGGGAGCTTCATAAAATGGGTTTCCATGGCTGAGCAGCCGCACACAAGCCTAAGATCACCATGCGCAATACCAAGCGTTGGCTGCTGTGGTGTAAAGCTCGCCACCATCGGTCTCTGGAGGAGTGGACACCGGTTCTCTGGAGTGATGAATCATGCTTCATCTGACAGTCAGATGAACAAAACTGGGTTTGGCGGATGCAAGGAGAATGCTACCTGTCCTAAGGCATAGGCCAACTGTAAAGTTTAGTGGAGGAGGAATAATGGTCTGGGGCTGTTTTTCATGGTTCGGGCCCCTTAGTTCCAGTGAAGGGAAATCTTAACGCTACATCATACAATGACATTCTAGATGATTCTCTGTTTCCAACTTTGTGGCAACAGTTTGGGGAAAGCCTTTTCCTGTTTCAGCATGACACTGTCCCCGTGCACAAAGCGAGGTCCATACAGAAAGGGTTTGTCAAGAAACCTTTGGGATGAATTGGGAATGCTGACTGCGAGCCAGGCCTCATCGCCAAACATCGCTGCCCAACCTCACTAATGTTCTTGTGGCTGAATAGAAGCAAGTCCCCGCAGCAATGTTCCAACATCTAGTGGAAAGCCTTCCCAGAGGAGTGGAGACTGTTATAGCAGCAATGAGGGGAGGACCAACAACATATTAATGCCCATGATTTTGGAATGAGATGTTGGACGAGCAGGTGTCCACATACTTTTGGTCATGTAGTGTATGTTTTCACGAGAAGTAGTTGTCTAAAGGGCTTTATTTGAATTTCCATGTTTAGTCAATTAGCAGACACTCTTAACCCAGAGCAACTTAAAAGTTAATCTTGTGCATTAATCTTAAAGTAGCTAGGTGAGACGACCACATGTGTGTGTGTGTGTGTGTGTGTGTGTGTGTGTGTGTGTATATATATATACACACACACACATATTTGGGTGGTGTTCTGTATGCCCTCGGCTTCTTCAGTGTTGCCAAGCAGCATTGTATAGAGCTATCAAAGAGCACAGATCTTCAGCAAAAGCCACCAACTGGCCCCATAGACCTTTCCCCAAAGCATGAACTACAGAATAGAATACTTCATTGCCAAACAACAATGGTTGATAGGAACTTGTTTTTAGCGTCACTGATAGGACAATCAGTACATGGCAGCTTAGTTCAACAGGGACACAGCCGTAGATATAATGTATGTAGCATTTCAAGGTCCAACTGACTTCTCAGCTCTGGCGTTTTTTTTTGTAAATTGATTCACATTGAGTACAGGGCCGATGACATACAACAGACTCCTGTCTTTTAGCTCCACCTTGTGGTCATAATGAGTATTTTCCTTGCCATGTTGCCATGTGTATGTACTTCTCTGTGTGTTTTTGTAATATCAGTTTGTCAAAATAACTTGAATCATCTCTAAGAAAACACGTTACAATGTTGACCGTTCCTGTTGTGATTCAGAACTGTTAATCTGTGTTTTTGCAGGATTATTGTTTTTTATAAATGGGCTTCTTAGTGGAAAACAAATTTTAATTGGATACGTGAACTATTTTACTACCATGATCTCTTTCAGAAAATCGAGAGAGTTGTGTTTGTTGGGAATTTCTTACGGATCAACACCGTGTCTACTAAGCTGCTGGCCTACGCCATGGACTTCTGGTCCAAGGGACAACTGAAGGCTCTGTTCCTAGAACACGAGGTACAACGCTTTGATTTGAGTTGGACTTAAGACATTCTGTCAGACTGGATGTAAACAAAAGCTGTCAACTCTACTCCAATAGCGCCCAGATTCCATAATCAATTTCCTTGATTCCATTAATGACCATTGTAATAGTACTCGTACTGTATTTTGAGTATTCGTAATAATACTATATTTACCACGTATGTTTTCTGTAGGGCTATTTTGGAGCGGTTGGGGCATTACTGGAGCTGTTAAAGTCGTCCGAGGAGCCATGAAGACATGCCCATGTCGTCTGTATAGAAGCTGCTGAAAGGTTTTCACGGAAGCAACCACAAGAAACTAGGAAAAACTGGGAACAGCCATTTAATAATTGAACTGTAAATATCCTTTCACTACCTCCCCTAAAATCCCCTCAAATCGAGGTTTTAATATAGCTAATGTAATGTCCCATGTCATGAACCCTGGGTGGCAGGTAAATGCTAAGGATCACAGAAACGGTGTTCGTTTTTGGCACTGTGTGTAAATACCTATTTGTGTAGTAGTTCTAGGGTGCACTAAAGCCAAAACCTGCTGAGATTGGACTTGTGTTGACAGTCCAGTTATGTCTGAGGTATAGAGGAAAATTGGCGTATGTGGGGGGGGGGACCAAGATGCTGTTTCATCGTCATGGACTGGCCCTTTAATTCAGTGTGTCACACCAAGGGTCCACTCTCCGTTCACCTGTGGCACACCCATCATCATAGCTTTATTATCAGAGCATGGTTAACAGCGATGGGGATGTTTAAAAAAAATAATAATAATAACATTGGTTCAGCAACCTCCTCAAACTCTCTTTTTAGTGATGGAGTTCGGTGATCTGCTAGTATGTCAGTCACTTTTGAAAGATGTGCCATGATCTTGGTACGTTGGTGGTTTTTCGAAGATGCTGCACTACAGAGATGAATTATGAGTCTGCCTTTCCTCACTAAGAAAGTGCCTCATCCTCTCCTATACCTGGCCCATGCCTATACCTGGCCCATGATGACACCCACTCTACAGACAGTCTGTAGAATTGCCTTGTGTTTGAATTGCCTAGTAAGGACTTTTTGGTGTTTGTATCTATTGTAGTTGTAAGAAAGGTACATAACTACTGCCAGCAGTTAGTCTATATAGGGATTTAAGAGATTTGTCTTCCTGTGTCTGTGGGAGTTCCTCACCCAGTGCAAAGGCTCCATTACCTGCAGTTTGGACGGGAAGTCTCTCATTTGACCCCCAAAGTAATTCTCATAGCTGCTATTAGTTTTCTTGTTCTAGTCATCAGTTAAAACTATTCAATGTGCGTGTAACTAAAAGATTGAAGGACCACCACAAGACATGTATTATCGGTTGGTCTAGGTATTTCAAACGGCAGCATTAACAGTGTTGGCCGGCGTAGGCCGTCATTGTAAATAAGAATTTGTTCTTAACTGACTTGCCAAGTTAAATAAAGGTTAAATAAAAATTTACTGAGCGCCAAGTATTCAAAAGAAACATATAAATGTATTTCAACCATCAACTTCTTCTAAATTGCTTTGT
This sequence comes from Oncorhynchus kisutch, assembly GCF_002021735.2. Taxonomy (NCBI): domain Eukaryota; kingdom Metazoa; phylum Chordata; class Actinopteri; order Salmoniformes; family Salmonidae; genus Oncorhynchus; species Oncorhynchus kisutch. Next base: position 7,820,675 of record NC_034193.2, read on the forward strand.
TAGATTAATACTGCTGCATCCAATGTCTCAACCTTTGGCATTATGACGTCACACAATGTTCTGTTCTGTCGTTCCTTTTCGTTCCTTCGCTCCATGTTGGTTAGTGGCTTCATCTTGTCAGGTGCCACTCTGTTGTTAAACCGGGTAGCAGTTCACTTACTGGCTACTCTGTGCCATCCTCTTCTCAACTCAACCCTATGTGTTGCCTTTGTTGTTTTTAGTGGAAATAAACTGAACAAAAATATATAAAACGCAACATCCAGGCTGAATCACAATTGGCCCAGCGTTTTCCGGGTTTGGCCAGTGTAGGCCGTCATTGTATGTAAGAATTTGTCCTTAACTGACTTGCCTAGTTAAATAAAGGTTCAATAATATATATATATATATATATATAATAATAATTAGAGTTGCGCTAATTTCATTTATTTCATGAGCTGAAATAAAAGATCCTAGAAATTTTCTGTACGCACAAAAGGATTATATCTCTCAAATTTTGTGAACAAATTTGTTTACATCCCTGTTCGTGAGCATTTCTCCTTTTGCCAAGCGAATCCATCCACCTGACAGATGTGGCATATCAAAAAGCTGATCAAACACCATGATCATTACACAGGTACACCTTGTGCTGGGCACAATAAACCACCACTCTAAAATGTGCAGTTTTGTCGCACAACACAATGCCACAGATGTCTCAAATTTTGAGGGAGTTTGCAATTGGTATGCTGACTGTAAGACTGTCCACCAGAGCGGTTTCCAGATAATTGAATGTTAATTTCTCTACCATAAGCCGCCTCCAACGTCGTTGTAGAGAATTTGGCCTCTCAACCCAAGACCACATGTATGACGTAGTGTGGGCAATGAGTTTGCTGATGTCAATGTTGTGAACGGAGTGCCCCATAGTGGCGGTGGGGTTATGGTATGGGCAGGCATAAGCTACAGACAACGAATACATTTTCATTTTTATCAATGAAAATTTGAATGCACAGAGATACAGTGACGAGATCCTGAAGCTCATTGTCGTGCCATTCATCCGCCGCCATCACGTCATGTTTCAGCATAATGCACTGTCCAATGTCGCAAGGATCTGTACACAATTCCTGGAAGCTGAAAATGTCCCAGTTCTTCCATGGCCTGCATACTCACCAGACATGTCACCCATTGATCATGTTTGGGATGCCCTGGATCGACGTGTATGACATCGTGTTCCAGTTCCCGGCAATATCCAACAACTTTTCACAACATTCGGTCATCACACCAGGTTTTCTGATCCATGCCCCTACTTTTTTTTATTGTAAAGACCCAACAGATTCAAATCCCTATTCCCAGTCATTGCGAAATTCATAGATTAGGGCCTAATGATTTTATTTCAATTGACTGATTTTCCTTATATGAACTGTCGCTCAGTAAAGTAGTAAAAATTTGTTTGCGTTTTATATCTTTGTTCAGTGTACATGTGTGTGCCATACATTTTCTTCTTGTTGGTGTTTTCATATAAAGTGCTTACGCATCAGTGTGGTTGTTTGTGAAGGCTCCAGTTAGGCCTATTGTAAAATCAGAGCGCCACTGCAGCCAGCTGCCACATGGCGTTCAGCCAGGTCAGTACATTTCATTCATCAGCATGGGTATTCTCACTTTTTTATTTTTATTTTTTTCACACAAAAATCACAACAATCCTTTTTTTTGTTTTTTGAGATTCTTTTTTTAAACATTTGATTTTTGTGGTTGTATGTATTTGTTGTTCTATAGCCAGTCTGCTCTGAGAGTTATTCCAACTACGCCATGTTCCCAAACTTTGCATGTGTGTTCTTATGATTGGATTAGACCTTACATTAATTAGCCCCTGGTACTAGTCTGGATCAATGGCTAAACCTTGGATTACCATTTCGTTATTTATTACCCCCAATAACTTTTAAAAATACATTTGAAAAGCATTTCCCAATTGTACATGTGTGTATCACAACTACTGATAAGATGAAATGATGAAACTCCTCAAGTCTATAAACCAAGGGTGTCAAACTCATTCCACTGAGGGCCTAGTGTCTTCTGGTTTTTCCTTTTAAACTAAGACCTAGACAACCCAGGTGAGGGGAGTTCATTACTAATTAGTGACCTTAATTCATCAATCAAATACGAGGGAGGAGGGGAAAACCCCGCAGACGCTCGGCCTGCCGTGGAATGAGTTTGACACGTGCTCTAAACAATGTCCTGGAAAGATGTTAATAACTGAAGTCCCTGTGCTGTGAGAAGGCAGTATTAGGAAATGACGTTTCTCTTTGCTTCCAAAGCTCTAATTTCCTGGCCAGTGAAATTGTTGAGTCTAGTTTAAATCTAAAGTATTTTTCCTTTTTCAGTGGTCCATATGTTATATCCACGTATTCGTCACAGACCACCTACAAGTCTAGCATTGAAGCATTGTGACGACCCTTCAAGTCAGAGTTTTAGTATGTAGCTCCTCTTCCTCAGTGTTTACACACTGTGTTTGCGTGTCATGAATTTGAGCCATCAAAACTGTGTTCCGTAAGACCTCTGTTTGTACAGTATTGTGTACAGAGATATTGCTTGCCACAGCACAAGGACAGCAATTACTTCATGTACCCACTTTAAGCCCATACTAAAGCACTATTGAGTGATTGGTATTAAAGCAGAAGTCTTCGTTTTCCCTTACCCTCTCATTACAGTGTTAATGAACAGGAGTCTAAATCTCTGATAACAGAGAACATGCTATGCAGTAGTTTCAGTGTTGATCTCTTCGGGAATAATGTCCTAGCAATGCTGCAAACTCATGCCAATAACCCAAAATGAGTAAGTGGTTGTTTAAAAGCTGGTTTGTATTGTTAAGAATTATGCAACATCTGCTCTGAGAATCCGTTTTTTTATTTTTTTTTATCTTGAGTGAGATTCTTCCGCTCGAGTCCTGCTGAATTTGACATAAAACAAAACTTTTATTCTGGAAGGTTTTTAGAGGATGGACCTTCTATCATCGATCTGAATGTACACGGAGACCTATAAATATATCCACCAGCAATCTCTGCTAATGAAATGTCTAACCTGATGGTTATTTACGGTGTGTAAGGCTGCGTTTTATACAGGCATCCCAATTCTGATCTTTTGCCCAATTATTGGCAAAAGAGCTGATCTGATTGGTCAAAAGACCAATTTAGTGGAAAATGATCAGAATTGGCTGCCTGTGTAAATGCAGGCTTAGTGCTTAAGAAAAATTGCAAGAAAAGGAACACAGAATATTCTGTGTGCGATGTGTGCGTACTGAAATTGACATTTTGTTTCTGAAAGGAATAAAATTGTACAGCTATAGAGATGTGTCAATTGGTGATTATTGATGCTGTTAGGGGGAGGGGGGGGTGTTGTGATTCCTGAGGATGTCAAGGAGAGGGGGGTTTTGTGATTCTTGATGCTGTCAGGAAGAAGGGGGTTTTGTGATTCTTGATGCTGTCAGGGAGAGGGGGGTTTTGTGATTCTTGATGCTGTCAGGGAGAGGGGGGTTTTGTGATTCCTGATGCTGTCAGGGAGAGGGGGGTTTTGTGATTCTTGATGCTGTCAGGGAGAGGGGGGTTTTGTGATTCTTGATGCTGTCAGGAAGAAGGGGGTTTTGTGATTCTTGATGCTGTCAGGGAGAGGGGGGTTTTGTGATTCTTGATGCTGTCAGGGAGAGGGGGGTTTTGTGATTCCTGATGCTGTCAGGGAGAGGGGGGTTTTGTGATTCTTGATGCTGTCAGGGAGAGGGGGGTTTTGTGATTCTTGATGCTGTCAGGGAGAGGGGGGTTTTGTGATTCTTGATGCTGTCAGGGAGAGGGGGGTTTTGTGATTCCTGATGCTGTCAGGGAGAAGGGGGTTTTGTGATTCTTGATGCTGTCAGGGAGAGGGGAGTTTTGTGATTCCTGATGCTGTCAGGGAGAGGGGGTTTTGTGATTCTTGATGCTGTCAGGGAGAGGGGGGTTTTGTGATTCCTGATGCTGTCAGGGAGAGGGGGGTTTTGTGATTCCTGATGCTGTCAGGGAGAGGGGGGTTTTGTGATTCCTTACGCTGTCAGGGAGAGGGGGGTTTGTTCAGATTGGAAAACATTTGTGGATATAATAGGTGTTGTTTGCAACCTATAAGCATAATCACATTTCTCAGAATATCAAAAATATATAGTTTCTTACTTCAGTATTTCCACATTTTTGTTTTGTAGTGTTCGAGAAGTATGTTTATTTTGAGGAAATCTAGTTTCACGGTTTTGTACAAGTGAACTCAGTCGGACATCACAAACTGGGACAACTTAATCCTGGTGGGTTTATTTCTGAATAGTTTACGCAGGGCTCTTGGTTCTTGTAGTACTGTTACTAGTGCATTTCTGTCTTCTGAGTGACATCTATCCAACATACTAGCCCAAAACATGATGGCCCAACACACATACTAGCCCAATTCATGGTGGCCCAACACACATACTAGCCCAATACACATACTAGCCCAATACACATACTAGCCCAACACACATACTAGCCCAATACATGATGGCCCAACACACATACTAGCCCAACACACATACTAGCCCAACACACATACTAGCCCAATACATGATGGCCCAACACACATACTAGCCCAACACACATACTAGCCCAATACATGATGGCCCAACACACATACTAGCCCAATACACATACTAGCCCAATACACATACTAGCCCAACACACATACTAGCCCAATACATGATGGCCCAACACACATACTAGCCCAACACACATACTAGCCCAATACATGATGGCCCAACACACATACTAGCCCAATACATGGTGGCCCAATACACATACTAGCCCAATACACATACTAGCCCAATACACATACTAGCCCAACACACATACTAGCCCAATACATGATGGCCCAACACACATACTAGCCCAACACACATACTAGCCCAATACATGATGGCCCAACACACATACTAGCCCAATACATGGTGGCCCAACACACATACTAGCCCAACACATGGTGGCCCAACACACATACTAGCCCAACACACATACTAGCCCAACACATGGTGGCCCAACACACATACTAACTAGCCCAACGCACATACTAGCCCAACACATGGTGGCCCAACACACATACTAACTAGCCCAACACACATACTAGCCCAACACACATACTAACTAGCCCAACACACATACTAGCCCAACACATGGTGGCCCAACACACATACTAACTAGCCCAACACATGGTGGCCCAACACACACACATACTAGCCCAACACACACACATACTAGCCCAACACATGATGGGCCCCAACACATACTAACTAGCCCAACACACATACTAACTAGCCCAATACAAATACTAGCCCAACACACATACTAGCCCAACACATGATGGCCCAACACATACTAACTAGCCCAACACATACTGGCCCAACACACATAATTGCCCAACACACATACTAACTAGCCCAACACATGATGGGCCCAACACACATACTAACTAGCCCAACACACATACTAGCCCAACACACATACTAGCCCAACACACATACTAGCCCAACACACATACTAACTAGCCCAACACACATACTAGCCCAACACATGATGGGCCCAACACATACTAACTAGCCCAACACACATACTAACTAGCCCAACACACATACTAACTAGCCCAACACACACACTAGCCCAACACACATACTAACTAGCCCAACACATGATGGGCCCAACACACATACTAACTAGCCCAACACACATACTAGCCCAACACACATACTAACTAGCCCAACACACATACTAGCCCAACACATGATGGGCCCAACACACATACTAACTAGCCCAACACACATACTAACTAGCCCAACACACATACTAACTAGCCCAACACACATACTAACTAGCCCAACACACACACTAGCCCAACACATGATGCACTTCTGAAATCCTCAGATGTTTCCTAATCACACAAAAGCGTATTGAATTGCCATTGGAATACAATTAGGACTATAATAATGGTGTCCCAGTTTATGTAAGCTGCTGTCCCAGTTTACCAAATGCAAACTGAAAATATGGATTGTGACTCGGTGTACACAAATAGGTGTGTCGTGCCTCCTGTGAATACGATAACATTATTATTTTTTGTGTGATTCTAGGAAACATATAATGAACTACTCGTTTCGAATTCTGCCACAACATCTTAATTGGGATTAGGTCTGGAATTTTACTAGGCTATTCCAAAACTTCAAATGTGTTGCTTTTTAGCCATTTTCATGTAGACTTAATTGTGTGTTTAGGATCATTGTCTTGCTGCATGACCCAGCTGCACTTCAGCTTCAGCTCCCTGACGGATGGCCTGACATTCTCCTGTAGAATTCTGATACAGAGCAGAATTCATGGTTCCTTCTATTAAGGCAAGTTGTCCAGGTCCTGAGACACAAAGCATCCCCTAAACCATCACACTACCACCACCATGCTTCACCGTTGGTATGAGGTTCTTACTCTGGAATGCAGTGTTTGGTTTTCGCCATTAATGGGACCCATCTCATCCAAAAAGTTATACTTTTGAATCATCTTTCCATAGAACCTTCTTCCAAGAGTCTTGATGATTATCCAGGTGCTTGCTCTAGCACTAGATCAATAGCGTTTGTAGAATATATATATTTTCTTTACACTAATTTACTTTAAGCACCATTTCTCAATGTGCTCCACCTTATATTATCTATTTTTTATAAAGTAGCAATTTTCTTTAACTTAGACTCTTCCCCTGATGTAGTTATAATTTTGTGACATTATTTTGACATCATGCACTATGCAAAGCTGTAAAAATGATTGATTTCGTCTCATATACACATAGCGTTTTACCACAGACTTTTATTTTGAAGGCAAAATCGGAAATCCGGTAATCTTAATGTTGCTGCTGGGACACTAATGCTGCTGCCATAAAGCTAATATAGTTAGCTGCGTGTTCACATTTTCAAATTAATCTAAAATATGTGCCAGTTACTACGCAGGATTTGAGCCATACCGATAGTTTGCTACACCTTCTCCACAAAACTGCCTTGGATCAATCGTATAGTTACAAACCATGAGTTCTAACAACGTTTCCCTGTCAAAAGGTAAATATGCCATGCTAACTAGCAAACAAGTTGAAGCTAGTTTGACAGCTATAGCTAGCTAACTTTACGTACTTAGCTACGAAAACTGTTTTCCGGGGGGAAAATTAGCTAGTTTATGACATTGGTTAATGTCATCTGTAAAAGTTTAGTACGATGGCATAATAGTTTGCATGCCTGTCATTTCGTAAGACTGCGACCTTGACTTGTTGCCTCCTGTTTTTTTTGCTCATCCAGGCAGTTACTAAAGAGTTCACAAAACCCTTTTCCCATGAAATAAATTATTATGATGCGTGTCAAGAAATAACTGCGACAAAACGAACTGGGAAAACTGTTTATTAAATTGACTTTTTAGGTGAACTCGCTCGGAAGAGGTGGTTTTAATTAAATTATTATTTTATTTCGACTTTGTTTTTATGGGAAACCGTATCAAGCGAGTTAAGGGTTTTGCTCTGTTGTTAATTATCGAGAGCTGCGCGATTGGATATTTGAAGTGGAAGTTATGAAACTCCGTCTTGTGCTTCTATTATGGGGAAAAGTTCACAATGAAACGGACATTAAATAGGGGCATTGAAACATTTGCATCTGGCCATCACATTCATTTCGATGCCATTCTAGGCTACTATAGCCTGCATTTGATAAAATAAATATTTTGGAATGGCGAAATCACCAGAGTCATTCATTGCAAATCAATTTTTGGCACTTGTGTATCCTACCTGGAGCTGGCAAAGGATTTAATAAATGGCCTATAACTTCAGTTTATTGCTTATTGCTGCTGTAGCCTTCTGTTATTATGCGATTGTTAATGTCCAAGTTTAGTTAATTCATTTGGAAATTATCAATTTTGATCATGGTCACAGCTCGCCTCTATTGCAATTTGCAGAACAGCTGTTTGAATGGTTGCATTAGATTGACAGAAACAAGTCAGTCAGTTAGGCTAAAGTAAAAAGCCAAACACTGGTTGTTGTTGACAAGTTTATTCAGTTCATATGATTCATATTTGATTCATTCAGTGATTGAAATTAAGTCCCCATCATCAGTAGCCTATTCCAGCATTAATGTATAGGCTATTAGGCAATACAAGCACTTCTTACCTTGAAATCGCCTTGCAATTCAGGTTGAATAAATTAGTCTGTCAATTTGATACATTTTTCAGTTTAGTTAACATCTTGCCAATACTATTCGAGATCCTCTGTCCAGAGAGACACAAACTCATCACTAAAACTCTCCTGTCGGATGTATTTATAGTTATGCGCAAAAATGATTAAAGTTAAATCGACATCCATTGATGGAAAATGATGTGGCGATGATCTTTTTCTCCTGCAACATTTAGCATTTTATGTCGCTACAGGTCACGTCGACATTCCTTCTTAATTTCGCTCCATAACGTTATAGAAAAAGGGTTCATATGAGGCCGAGAAAAGTATTTCTCTGTAAGGCAGGGATTCCCAAGCTAGGGTTCGTGACTTGATTTGAAATGGGGTCGCGAGAGAAAATGTGTGCACGGTTCATAGAACCGAGCTTATGCCGGTATCCTGTAGCTTCTATATGCGGTTGTAATAAACAGAGCGGTTTTCTGTTTTCTTCCAACAAATGTGTCTCTTTTGAATGGTTTATGCTACAAAATATTATGACCCCTTTACTGAAAGGTAAGACTCTCAGGAACACATACTACACTCTACTATGCCGACAACCCATTAGAACTGAGTCGACAAAACCAGGCAATAAATCAGACTGGGGGAAATATATCTTCTACACAGAAGATCTTACCACATCATCTTCTGAACTTCCCAATACCTTTCAGGTGCATTTCAGTTACTTCAAACCATACCTCCTTCAGATTGAAATACTACTGTCAATAATACCAGGAGCCTGCCTCCTGAATGGTGCAGCGGTCTAAGACACTGCATCGCTGTGCTTGAGGCGTCACTACAGACCCGGGTTTGATCCCAGCCTGTGTCGCAGCCGGCCGTGACCGGGAGACCCATGAGGCGGCGCACAATTGGCCCAGCGTTGTCCGGGTTAGGGGAGGGTTTGACCGGCCCGGGAGGTCCTTGTCCCATCGAACTCTAGCAGCTGGCTTCCGAGTTAAGCGAGCAGTGTGTCAAGAAGCAGTGCGGCTAGGCAGGGTCATGTTTCCGAGGACGCATGTCTCTCGACATTCGCCTCTCCCGAGTCCGTACGGGGGTTGCAGTAATGGGACAAGACTGTAACTACCAATTGAATGTCACGAAATTGGGAAGAAAAATGGGTAATAAAATATAAATACCAGTAGCCACAGCAACCATTATGGAATGGCACGATACGTTGAACAAAGGAGCTGATTGGCTGACCCTGACATTCCAAAATGGCTGCGGTGGCAACTGGTAACTAGCATGAGGATGAAAAGGGCAGTTTTCCAGGAAAACAATCTTCTCGATGTATCAGTGTGGATAAAGATAAAATATGGATTACAATGGCATGTCCCATCCTTGCATTGAGGTGTTCTTCGACCCCCTATCTCGCACCGGCTCCACCGTGTCCTAATGATTGCGTTCTGACCTCCCGTGCATCACAGTGTAAACAAGCATAACGGAAGGGTGGGTATCTTCTGGCAAGCAGCCACCATTCCATTAAATGTATCAACGTTAAAGCAACAAAATGTGACAACTGCAAGGTATGGATTCTTTACAGAGGCAATGCAATACATTAGAATGTATTGTTCTTATTAGGTAGGGTTGGAGCCCTACCTGAACTAGATACTGGATCATAGTCTTAAGTATTTTTAAATTTTTTAAATTACATTTATTTAACTAGGCAAGTCGGTTAAGAACAAGTTATTATTTACAATGACGGCCAACCAAAAGGCCTCCTGCGGGACGGGGGCTGGGATCAAAAATAAAAATGTAGGACAAAACACACATCATGACAAGAGAGACAACACAACACTACAAAAATAGAGACCTAAGACAACAACACAGCATGGCAGCAACACATGACAACACAGCATGGCAGCAACACATGACAACACAGCATGGTAGCAACACATGACAACAACACGGTAGTAACACAACATGGCAGCAGAACAACATGTTAGCAGCACAAAACAGGGTACAAACATTATTGGCCACAGACAACAGCACAAAGGGCACGAAGGTAGAGACAACAATACATCACACAAAGCAGCCTGTCTTAAGTTTCTGTTTTCTGTTTTACAGCTGAATTGGTGGCAGCCATCGGCGTGACTGCAGGAGCTACAGCTGCGGGCATCCTCCTCTTCCAGTACCTCTCCAAGGGGTCAGGTGTCAAGCCCAAGGTCAACCTGGACCTGCAGAAAGACGACCCCAAAGTGGTGCATGCTTTTGACATCGAAGATCTCGGGGACAAGGCGGTGTACTGCAGGTGTTGGAGGTCCAAGAAGGTAGTGCTCGCTGTCGATCTGATACTCTGATACTCGCTGTCGATCTGATACTCTGATACTCGCTGTCGATCTGATACTCTGATACTCGCTGTCGATCTGATACTCTGATACTCGCTGTCGATCTGATACTCTGATACTCGCTGTCGATCTGATACTCGCTGTCGATCTGATACTCGCTGTCGATCTGATACTCGCTGTCGATCTGATACTCGCTGTCGATCTGATACTCTGATACTCGCTGTCGATCTGATACTCTGATACTCGCTGTCGACCTCATACTCTGATACTCGCTGTCGATCTGATACTCGCTGTCGATCTGATACTCGCTGTCGATCTGATACTCGCTGTCGATCTGATACTCGCTGTCGATCTGATACTCGCTGTCGATCTGATACTCGCCATCGATCTGATACTCTTTGAATGGTTTACGTTTGGTGGAAATGAATCAGAGAGAAGTATTGAGACTTGGCTCCTATACATGAGTCATGTCTCCACCACTAGAAATGCATAGACACGGCGTGGAAAGATGTGGTTGTGAGGAATCAGCCAACTAAAACAGACTGGAGGCTATTAAGGCAATGTTATTACTTGGAATTTTAAGATGTATTTACTGTATTCTAACAACTTTTCTGGCCCTAGTTTCCCTACTGCGATGGCGCTCATGCTAAACATAACGAGGAGACGGGGGATAACGTCGGTCCCCTCATCATGAAGAGAAAGGAGGCCTGAACAATCAATCATCCATCCATCCATTTGATTCCCATGACTGCCACTGCTAACATACGGACGCCAACAAGTGCTCTTCACTACAGAAAGGATGGTAGAGGTTGACTCGACACGTGTACACTTGGTATTTACTCCAAAATTGAACGGTAACACTCTGTGTTAATAAGCAAATAATCACTTTTTTTGGTTGTAATTTATTGATTGATCGAAGCAACACTTATCACAGGACCAAACAGTTATAAAATATTGTTGAAATTAGTTGTAATAATATCTAGAATGATGGTAGATAATTTCAGTGTGATTATCGAGGAAACAGGGGCTGTGGAAGTACTGTAAAATAAAGTGCAGGGCTGGTTGTATTTATTTAATTGAGCTTTGGTCTCTGTACGTTAAGTGATTTTCAGAATGCAGAAGACTTGCTTGTATGTTTGATCAATGTCTGCCTTCCCAATTGTTTTTTGTTTTTTGTTTTGATACCATAGAGATGTAAAGACATCACAACGTTGTATCCGTTCCAGTATGGTGTATGTGAACACACAGGCAGGGCCATTGAGGCCATCTCCATTTTTAAGTAGTTAATTCTCTTCTTCTACTACTTCTATGAGTTGGTAAACAAACTGAAAGGGTGTATACTCCCATCTTGGAGTGGGTTGTTTAAACCCAGGTTGGTGATTGTACTGCCATCTGCAGTGATGAAGTGTTTACTCCTGAGTATAATTCATTGGCTGACTCTTCCTCACGACTTGGATGGAATCATGTGATCCTTCCTTAACCCATAGGAAGTCGACTACTTCAAAATGGTGAAAGTCCTCAATGGCGCTGCCCATGCTAAAACAGGCTTTTGGGATACCAGAGTCCTCTATCATTCTCTATGGTTGATACTCAGGGAGTTTTCCTGACCACGGGACCTGATCAGGGATATCTCTGGACCTTTTGATTGAAAACCATAACTAGGTACTTTACACAGTAATAGTCCATAAAACCATAACTAGGTACTTTACACAGTTATAGTCCATAAAACCATAACTAGGGCTCAGAGTTTTTCCATGGTCAGGTCATGTGGTTAGGAAAAACGTCTGGTTCTACTGAAGCGTTGTCAAGGAAACGGTGAGGTTTGATTTGATCGTTTTGATTCAACTTGTGAAATCAAATTGTTTAAACGGTGTCAATTTTCAATGGATTTTTTGGGAGATAAAGGAGGTTTCTTAGTTGGAGATGAATCGTCGGGAAGGATTGCTTCGTTGCCCTAAGTTTGTTAACGGTGAAGCAACAAGTCTAAACTTGTTCTATACTACATACCAATTGGATTCCTGGGTTGTGTTCAGTAGGCAAGAAAAATTTGTGGAATGTAGTGAAACGAGGAGGTAGCCGACTCGAACATGATAAATACTCAGGTTTTGTTTTTTTGAAAAAGGTTTTGCTACGGTTTACCCTATGGATCACAGCCCTGTACTAAACCCGTTTTAGTAGCTGGATCTGAACTTTTCATGCAGCACTTCTGCCAAGCAGCTTATTCATTCACACCCAAGGAGTGCACATTTTGTTTTTTTGCCCTAGCATTGCACAGCTGAATCAAATAATGAACTTAACAATTAAGCTTAGATTATTTGTATAAGCAGTGTAGTGCCAGGGTAAAAAAGTAAATGGGCACCCCTGGGGGAGGGGGGGGGGGGGGGGGGGGGGGGGGGCTAAGAATGTGTAGGTAGTGTCTACTGTCTGTGTGACCTCTGATTTCCACAATATGTGATTCCATCCAAATCCATCACTTATTTATCAATAAAAATAAAACCTATCGATGTTCCTCTAGTGCTAGACAGTGTGTTATTTCCAAATGCTGTGAGCCAGTTCACATCCAAAGTAATGTATTAGATTGAACCTTGCAATTAAAAATCAATCAAAGGGATTTAATGGAAGGAGTATGAAGTGTGAATTTGAGGCACATGTCCTCTCCCCGAAAGGTGTGCTCATCCAGAACTGCGTCTCTGGCTGATGTATAGGCATAGGTGATGCAGTCCTGGATCAAATTCGTTCAAATGTGCTAAACTTTATTAGGTACAGTGCCTTGGTAGCCTACAGTCATTACAATGGAAATAGATGTGAAAGTGGAGTCTTGCCCTGACGACCAGTTTCAAAACCAAGGACAGCAACAATTTATTGATTGATTTGCACTTTTTGCACCAAAGTACGTTCACCTCTAGGAGACAGAGCGCGACTCCTTCCTGAGCAGTATGACGGCTGCGTGGTCCCATGGTGTTTATACTTGCATACTATTGTTTGTACAGATGAATGTGGTACCTTCAGGCGTTTGGAAATTGCTCCCAAGGATGAACCAGACTTGTGGAGGTCTACACTGGTCTTGGCTGATTTCTTTTGATTTTCCCATGATGTCAAGCAAAGAGGCACTGAGTATGAAGGTAGGCCTTGAAATACATCCACAGGTACACCTCCAATTGACTCAAATGATGTCAATTAGCCTATCAGAAGCTTCTAAGCCCTGACATCATTTTCACAGTCAACTTAGTGTATGTAAACTTCTAAAGCCATGACATAATTTTCTGGAATTTTCCAGGCTGTTTAAAGGGACAGTCAACTTAGTGTATGTAAACTTCTGACCCACTGGAATTGTGATACAGTGAATCATAAGTGAAATAATCTGTCTGTAAACAATTGTTGGGAAAATGACTTGTGTCATGCACAAAGAAGATGACCTAACCGACTTGCCAAAACTATAGTTTGTTAACAAGAAATTTGTGGAGTGGTTGAAAAACGAGTTTTAGTGTATGTAAACTTCTGACTTCAACTGTATACTTGTGAGAAACAAGTTTTGGTGTATTTCATTCCATTTACAAGTTTTGTCAGTTTAGTCATTGTCTTCTGTTTGGAGCGCTCCTGTCAACGTTGAGTAAGGACTCGCACCTGATTACACATGGAAGTAGACCTATAGGCTACCTGGCATGTAAATGTGCCCATTTGGAGATCTGATAGTATTTCTGATTGTCTTAATGCACCACCACTAATGAGCTGTGGAGCTTCTCAAAGTACTGTTTTCTTCACCTCAAAGAGCAAGCAAACAAAGTCTGTTTTTACATCCATTTAGAACTACAGTAATTCCTCAATGTATTTGAAAAATCTTTCCAGCTCTCTCCCTTTTCAATATCCACTCAGCGTGAAAGGGAACAATGTCATGCTCTGATCCAGTGGAAACATCATAAAATAGGCCTGTCTGATTTCTTCTTATCCCATGTGCAAATAGCCTACAGCTGTGTCTGTCCAGAGCTCACTGGCTCAGGAAACTCTGAAGGCCCAGAATGTACCACAGACACCACCCAGTACCACAGACATCACCCATGGTCAGACACCACCCAGGGTCACAGACACCACCCAGTACCACAGACACCAGCCAGTACCACAGACACCAGCCAATACCACACACACCATCCAGTACCGCAGACACCACCCAGTACCATAGACACCACCCAGTCACAGACACCACCCAGTACCACAGACACCACCTAGGGTAATAGACACCACCCAGTACCATAGACACCACCCAGTACCACAGACACCATCCAATACCACACACACCACCCAGTACCACAGACACCACCTAGGGCAATAGACACCACCCAGTACCATAGACACCACCCAGTACCATAGACACCACCCAGGGTCACAGACACCACCCAGTACCACATACACCAGCCAGTACCACAGACACCATCCAATACCACACACACCATCCAGTACCGCAGACACCACCCAGTCAGACACCACCCAGTACCACAGACACCACCTAGGGTAATAGACACCACCCAGTACCATAGATACCACCCAGGGTCACAGACACCATCCAATACCACACACACCATCCAGTACCGCAGACACCACCCAGTCAGACACCACCCAGTACCACAGACACCACCTAGGGTAATAGACACCACCCAGTACCAAAGACACCGCCCATGGTCACAGACACCACCCAGTACCACAGACACTTGGTTAGAACAGAAATGTGTTTTTTCTGCCTTCGAAAATGTGTCTTCTATGTTGTGAGCAACAGGGTCAGCCACTGAATGGAGAGCTATTTTTGGGGTTAAGTGCCTTGCTCAAGAGCACAACGGTAGTGGATGGTGGTAATAACCTGACACCAGCAGCCCTCCAGTAGCCAGTTCAGTCAGGGGTTGGGAGATAGGAATACAGTAGTAGGCTACAACAAAATGTAGTTTTAAGAGGGAGTATCCCTCTCAACCAGCATGACCACCGCATGACAATCTAGTTGCTGCAAGCCTTCCCCTCCCTCAGAAACACACCATGAAATTGAGAAGAAAAAAAACAACCCAACAAAAAAACAAGTCTTTCAAGTTGACGACAGTTGGCCTGTTGTTCGAAGAAGGTAGGGCAGGACTTTGGCACAATTAACTCAGCAACAATGGTGCAATTATGTTTTAGTTATTGAAGCTCTTTTTTTCCCCCATAAATCAGACGACTATAGCAGGTGGAGACTTCTTTACCCTGATTAGCTTGTGAATGAACAATAGAATTCTAATCTGCCAAGGCCACTATTGGCCCAAACCCAGACCTCAGATGCTTTTATCCAAAGTGACTTACAGTAATATGGGTGGCCCCAGAAAGTAAACCTTACAACCCTGGTGTTGTTAGGTGCCATGCTCTACCAACAAATTTGAATACTACTGAATAGAGAACGAGATTTCCAGGATGTTGTCTGTCTGCCATCCAGCACACCACTGCACCTTCACTGGCCAGTCATCCCAACCCTAACCTGAGAACACCTCTCCCTGCATCCCTGCACCATGAAAGCCAGGGCCTCAGGTGGAGGCAGGAGTACTCTCCCATACAGTACACCAGGGGACAAATATTCAACCTGTATATTTTGAACTGCAGTAAAAAAAAATGTTGTACCTTTTTATGGTGTTTCAATGGGCGAGCCTTTTGGCAACATTTGGGCTGCAATACTGCCTTGATACATTACATCTGTTATTTAGACATTTCCCCAAACCAGATATACCGAATTGCATTTTTTTTTAAAGATAAATAAATGTATGTATATATATATATTTGTTTAAATACGCACAAAAAATATATAAATTAGAAAAATACTATAAATAAATAAAATAATAGTAAAATAACAACAAAAGACTAAATACTAACAAAAAATATATATATATATTTTGGGGGAATTGCATTCAAAGACACTACCTGTGAATGTGCACTAGATGGCGCAATTGGTCCTAAAAAATATCCTCAGATTAAATCCTCAAGAATTATCAGGACGACTGAAGTACTAGGAACACATTTTTCCAGTTACAATTGGTGTCATTGTCAAATAGTTTAAAATCACTTTTATTTTAAATAATTTGTTTTATTCCAAAAATATATCCCTCAGAAAAACGATTTCAGTCCCTTTTCTAAAACTATTGTTGTCGATCTTTTACAACAGTAATTCGGCCTACTCACTCACCAGCAGTACAAGACAGTTTGGATGACAGTTGAGAAAAAACAAAAACAAATCGCTTGCTGCCTGTCTTAAAATATGTCCCACATACAACAATGTTGACCACAGTGCAGTCTGAGCTAAAATTAACCAGGGGGTTACATATTATTCTTTGCATTCAAGAGAATTGACATTCATTTCAAATTAATTCCAATAACGATATACTCTGCAAATAATTCAATATGTCATCTATTGACCACAAAATAAAATAGATGATGGAACATCATCTATAAAATATATAGTAGTTGTAAGAAAGACGGTCCCTTTAAGAGTGAATGATGACGTCACAGACCTGCAAGTGCAGCTGGCCATTGAACCATTATTTAACTAGGCAAGTAGGTCAAGAACTCATTCTTATTTACAATGACGGCGTACCGGGGAACAGTGGGTTAACTGCCTTGTTCAGAACGACAGATGTGTACCTTGTCAACTCGGGGATTCAATCCCTTAGTGCTCTGACCACTAGGCTAGCTGCCGCCCCGTGACCAAAATATCAGCTCTTTTTTTTGTTTGCATTGTTATTTTCTAACTGTTTATAACTGACTGTCGTCATTGTTTCAGCATGTAGCATGCTTTGTATCTCGTTTCTATGTTAGCTATATTTTCGCCCATTATTATTAGCTGGCTAGTCTTGTTGTTCCTTAGCTACCTGTATGTTTTTCGTTTCAGTCATTTAATTATTATAACAAATAGATGAGAGCTGTATCTCGTTTTGTTATTGCTAAATTAAATGTCTTTCATAGTAGTGTTGCCATTGTATTCATGTTTAATATTTCCAGACCACGTCGTGTATTGATAAATGTGTAGTTCATTGGATAATCATAGCTGAGTGATAACTGCACAGAAGTGTGATAATTTGTTAATCTACAATCAACATTAAAGAACACGAAATAGAGGAATCTAAAATCAGAAATAACTTTCCTACTCTACAAATTTGCATACATGTATTTTTCTGCAATGTGGCATTATTTTCTTCTTCTTATATGTCAATGACAGCATTAAACTTTGACACCACAGAATCTCTCACCTTGTCTCTTAATAGTACAATATCTCTGCCTACTCAAACCAGAGTAATCATCTCAGAGGCTTCATCCTCTTAAACAATATTCATTCCCAATGCAATAAGAAAATAACATTGGTATTATTTTTATGGGTCAAGTCAATATAGTTTCCATGCAGTATTGCTGTCTACTATGACCTGTCTGGCCACACAGAATGGAGAAGCTTTGGTGTGTCGTGATATAGTACACACACGATAGTGTTCATGAACCCAGATCAACTAATCACTTAGTTAAAAGATCTTCTGAAATCCCAGTGCAGAATACTATCATGAGCTACACGCGTAACTCAAACTATTATGGAAATTGCGGATTTTCATGTCAATGAAAGATCTTTTGCAGAACTCATTTTAGGATGACAACATGATGGCCCCTTAATCCCAATGGGCCCGTTTTCACAAAGACTCTCAGAGTACTGTAGAAGTGCTGATCTAGGATTCAGTTTTCTCTTCTAATTCATAATGATTTTTTGTATTTTTATTTAAACTTGATTTAACTAGGCAAGTCAGTTAAGAACAAATTCTTATTTACAATTGACGGCCTACCAAAAAGGCAAAAGGCCTCCTGCTGGGAAGGGGGCTGGGATTAAACATCAAAATAATTGTAATAAAAATACAGGGCAAAATACACATCACGACAAGAGAAACCAAACTACATAAAGAGAGACCTAAGACAACACAGCATGGCAGCAACACATGACAACACAGCATGGCAGCAACACATGACAACACAGCATGGCAGCAACACATGACAACACAGCATGGCAGCAACACAACATGACAACACAGCATGGCAGCAACACATGACAACACAGCATGGCAGCAACACATGACAACACAGCATGGCAGCAACACATGACAACACAGCATGGCAGCAACACATGACAACACAGCATGGCAGCAACACATGACAACACAGCATGGCAGCAACACATGACAACACAGCATGGCAGCAACACATGACAACACAGCATGGCAGCAACACATGACAACACAGCATGGCAGCAACACATGACAACACAGCATGGCAGCAACACATGACAACACAGCATGGCAGCAACACATGACAACACAGCATGGCAGCAACACATGACAACACAGCATGGCAGCAACACATGACAACACAGCATGGCAGCAACACATGACAACACAGCATGGCAGCAACACATGACAACACAGCATGGCAACACATGACAACACAGCATGGCAGCAATACAACACAGCATGGCAGCAACACATGACAACACAGCATGGCAGCAACACATGACAACACAGCATGGCAGCAACACATGACAACACAGCATGGCAGCAACACATGACAACACAGCATGGCAGCAACACATGACAACACAGCATGGCAGCAACACATGACAACACAGCATGGCAGCAACACATGACAACACAGCATGGCAGCAACACATGACAACACAGCATGGCAGCAACACATGACAACACAGCATGGCAGCAACACATGACAACACAGCATGGCAGCAACACATGACAACACAGCATGGCAGCAACACATGACAACACAGCATGGCAGCAACACATGACAACACAGCATGGCAGCAACACATGACAACACAGCATGGCAGCAACACATGACACACAGCATGGCAGCAACACATGACAACACAGCATGGCAGCAACACATGACAACACAGCATGGCAGCAACACATGACAACACAGCATGGCAGCAAACACATGACAACACAGCATGGCAGCAACACATGACAACACAGCATGGCAGCAACACATGACAACACAGCATGGCAGCAACACATGACAACACAGCATGGCAGCAACACATGACAACACAGCATGGCAGCAACACATGACAACACAGCATGGCAGCAACACATGACAACACAGCATGGCAGCAAACACATGACAACACAGCATGGCAGCAACACATGACAACACAGCATGGCAGCAACACATGACAACACAGCATGGCAGCAACACATGACAACACAGCATGGCAGCAACACATGACAACACAGCATGGCAGCAACACAACATGACAACACAGCATGGCAGCAACACATGACAACACAGCATGGCAGCAACACATGACAAACACAGCATGGCAGCAACACATGACAACACAGCATGGCAGCAACACATGACAACACAGCATGGCAGCAACACATGACAACACAGCATGGCAGCAACACATGACAACACAGCATGGCAGCAACAACATGACAACACAGCATGGCAGCAACACATGACAACACAGCATGGCAGCAACACATGACAACACAGCATGGCAGCAACACATGACAACACAGCATGGCAGCAACACATGACAACACAGCATGGCAGCAACACATGACAACACAGCATGGCAGCAACACATGACAACACAGCATGGCAGCAACACATGACAACACAGCATGGCAGCAACACATGACAACACAGCATGGCAGCAACACATGACAACACAGCATGGCAGCAACACATGACAACACAGCATGGCAGCAACACATGACAACACAGCATGGCAGCAAACAGCATGCAGCAACACATGACAACACAGCATGGCAGCACACAACATGACAACACAGCATGGCAGCAACACATGACAACACAGCATGGCAGCAACACATGACAACACAGCATGGCAGCAACACATGACAACACAGCATGGCAGCAACACATGACAACACAGCATGGCAGCAACACATGACAACACAGCATGGCAGCAACACATGACAACACAGCATGGCAGCAACACAACCTGACAACACAGCATGGCAGCAACACATGAAAACACAGCATGGCAGCAACACATGAAAACACAGCATGGCAGCAACACATGACAACACAGCATGGCAGCAACACAACATGACAACACAGCATGGCAGCAACACAACATGACAACACAGCATGGCAGCAACACATGACAACACAGCATGGCAGCAACACATGACAACACAGCATGGCAGCAACACATGACAACACAGCATGGCAGCAACACATGACAACACAGCATGGCAGCAACAACATGACAACACAGCATGGCAGCAAATGACAACACAGCATGGCAGCAACACATGACAACACAGCATGGCAGCAACACATGACAACACAGCATGGCAGCAACACATGACAACACAGCATGGCAGCAACACATGACAACACAGCATGGCAGCAACACATGACAACACAGCATGGCAGCAACACATGACAACACAGCATGGCAGCAACACATGACAACACAGCATGGCAGCAACACATGACAACACAGCATGGCAGCAACACATGACAACACAGCATGGCAGCAACACATGACAACACAGCATGGCAGCAACACATGACAACACAGCATGGCAGCAACCACATGACACACAGCATGGCAGCAACAACATGACAACACAGCATGGCAGCAACACATGACAACACAGCATGGCAGCAACACACATGACAACACAGCATGGCAGCAACACAACATGACAACACAGCATGGCAGCAACACATGACAACACAGCATGGCAGCAACACATGACAACACAGCATGGCAGCAACACATGACAACACAGCATGGCAGCAACACATGACAACACAGCATGGCAGCAACACATGACAACACAGCATGGCAGCAACACATGACAACACAGCATGGCAGCAACACATGACAACACAGCATGGCAGCAACACCATGACAACACAGCATGGCAGCAACACATGACAACACAGCATGGCAGCAACACATGACAACACAGCATGGCAGCAACACATGACAACACAGCATGGCAGCAACACATGACAACACAGCATGGCAGCAACACATGACAACACAGCATGGCAGCAACACATGACAACACAGCATGGCAGCAACACATGACAACACAGCATGGCAGCAACACATGACAACACAGCATGGCAGCAACACATGACAACACAGCATGGCAGCAACACAACATGACAACACAGCATGGCAGCAACACATGACAACACAGCATGGCAGCAACACATGACAACACAGCATGGCAGCAACACATGACAACACAGCATGGCAGCAACACAACATGACAACACAGCATGGCAGCAACACAACATGACAACACAGCATGGCAGCAACACATGACAACACAGCATGGCAGCAACACATGACAACACAGCATGGCAGAAACACATGACAACACAGCATGGCAGCAACACATGACAACACAGCATGGCAGCAACACATGACAACACAGCATGGCAGCAACACATGACAACACAGCATGGCAGCAACACATGACAACACAGCATGGCATCAACACATGACAACACAGCATGGCAGCAACACAACATGACAACACAGCATGGCAGCAACACAACATGACAACACAGCATGGCAGCAACACATGACAACACAGCATGGCAGCAACACATGACAACACAGCATGGCAGAAACACATGACAACACAGCATGGCAGCAACACATGACAACACAGCATGGCAGCAACACAAGACAACACAGCATGGCAGCAACACATGACAACACAGCATGGCAGCAACACATGACAACACAGCGTGGCAGCAACACATGACAACACAGCATGGCAGCAACACAACATGACAAAAACCTGGTAGCAACACATGACAACACAGCATGGCAGCAACACATGACAACACAGCGTGGTAACAACACATGACAACACAGCATGGCAGCAACACATGACAACACAGCATGGCAGCAACACATGACAACACAGCATGGCAGCAACACATGACAACACAGCATGGCAGCAACACATGACAACACAGCATGGCAGCAACACAACATGACAACACAGCATGGCAGCAACACAACATGACAACACAGCATGGCAGCAACACATGACAACACAGCATGGCAGCAACACATGACAACACAGCATGGCAGCAACACAACATGACAACACAGCGTGGTAGCAAAACATGACAACACAGCATGGCAGCAACACAACATGACAACACAGTGTGGTAGCAACACATGACAACACAGCATGGCAGCAACACAACATGACAACACAGCGTGGTAGCAACACATGACAACACAGCATGGCAGCAACACATGACAACACAGCATGGCAGCAACACATGACAACACAGCATGGCAGCAACACAACATGACAACACAGCATGGCAGCAACACAACATGACAACACAGCATGGCAGCAACACATGACAACACAGCATGGCAGCAACACATGACAACACAGCATGGCAGCAACACAACATGACAACACAGCGTGGTAGCAAAACATGACAACACAGCATGGCAGCAACACAACATGACAACACAGTGTGGTAGCAACACATGACAACACAGCATGGCAGCAACACAACATGACAACACAGCGTGGTAGCAACACATGACAACACAGCATGGCAGCAACACATGACAACACAGCATGGCAGCAACACATGACAACACAGCATGGCAGCAACACAACATGACAACACAGCATGGCAGCAACACAACATGACAACACAGCATGGCAGCAACACATGACAACACAGCATGGCAGCAACACATGACAACACAGCATGGCAGCAACACAACATGACAAAAACCTGGTAGCAACACATGACAACACAGCATGGTAACAACACAACATGACAACAACATGGTAGCAACACATGACAACACAGCATGGTAACAACACAACATGACAACAACATGGTAGCAACACATGACAACACAGCATGGTAACAACACAACATGACAAAAACCTGGTAGCAACACATGACAACACAGCATGGTAACAACACAACATGACAAAAACCTGGTAGCAACACATGACAACACAGCGTGGTAACAACACAACATGACAAAAACCTGGTAGCAACACATGACAACACAGCATGGTAACAACACAACATGACAACAACATGGTAGCAACACATGACAACACAGCATGGTAACAACACAACATGACAAAAACCTGGTAGCAACACATGACAACACAGCATGGCAGCAACACATGACAACACAGCATGGCAGCAACACATGACAACACAGCATGGCAGCAACACATGACAACACAGCATGGTAACAACACAACATGACAAAAACCTGGTAGCAACACATGACAACACAGCATGGCAGCAACACATGACAACACAGCGTGGTAACAACACAACATGACAAAAACCTGGTAGCAACACATGACAACACAGCATGGCAGCAACACAACATGACAAAAACCTGGTAGCAATACATGACAACACAGCGTGGTAACAACACAACATGACAAAAACCTGGTAGCAACACATGACAACACAGCATGGCAGCAACACATGACAACACAGCATGGCAGCAACACATGACAACACAGCATGGCAGCAACACATGACAACACAGCGTGGTAACAACACAACATGACAAAAACCTGGTAGCAACACATGACAACACAGCATGGCAGCAACACATGACAACACAGTGTGGTAACAACACAACATGACAAAAACCTGGTAGCAACACATGACAACACAGCATGGCAGCAACACATGACAACACAGCGTGGTAACAACACAACATGACAAAAACCTGGTAGCAACACATGACAACACAGCATGGTAACAACACAACATGACAAAAACCTGGTAGCAACACATGACAACACAGCATGGTAACAACACAACATGACAACAACATGGTAGCAACACAACATGGTAGAAGCACAACATGGTAGCAACACAACATGGTAGCAGCACAACATGGTAGCAACACAACATGGCAGCAGCACAACATGGTAGCAACACAACATGATAACAACATGGTAGCAACACATGACAACACAGCATGGTAACAACACAACATGACAACAACATGGTAGCAACACAACATGGTAGCAGCACAACATGGTAGCAGCACAACATGACAACACAGCGTGGTAGCAACACATGACAACACAGCATGGCAGCAACACATGACAACACAGCATGGCAGCAACACATGACAACACAGTGTGGTAACAACACAACATGACAAAAACCTGGTAGCAACACATGACAACACAGCATGGCAGCAACACATGACAACACAGCGTGGTAACAACACAACATGACAAAAACCTGGTAGCAACACATGACAACACAGCATGGTAACAACACAACATGACAAAAACCTGGTAGCAACACATGACAACACAGCATGGCAACAACACAACATGACAACAACATGGTAGCAACACAACATGGTAGAAGCACAACATGGTAGCAACACAACATGGTAGCAGCACAACATGGTAGCAACACAACATGGCAGCAGCACAACATGGTAGCAGCACAACATGATAACAACATGGTAGCAACACATGACAACACAGCATGGTAACAACACAACATGACAACAACATGGTAGCAACACAACATGGTAGCAACACAACATGGTAGCAGCACAACATGACAACACAGCGTGGTAGCAACACATGACAACACAGCATGGCAGCAACACAACATGACAACACAGCGTGGTAGCAACACATGACAACACAGCATGGCAGCAACACAACATGACAACACAGCGTGGTAGCAACACATGACAACACAGCATGGCAGCAACACATGACAACACAGCATGGCAGCAACACATGACAACACAGCATGGCAGCAACACAACATGACAACACAGCATGGCAGCAACACAACATGACAACACAGCATGGCAGCAACACATGACAACACAGCATGGCAGCAACACATGACAACACAGCATGGCAGCAACACAACATGACAACACAGCATGGCAGCAACACATGACAACACAGCATGGTAGCAACACATGACAACACAGCATGGTAACAACACAACATGACAACAACATGGTAGCAACACATGACAACACAGCATGGTAACAACACAACATGACAAAAACCTGGTAGCAACACATGACAACACAGCATGGTAACAACACAACATGACAAAAACCTGGTAGCAACACATGACAACACAGCGTGGTAACAACACAACATGACAAAAACCTGGTAGCAACACATGACAACACAGCATGGTAACAACACAACATGACAACAACATGGTAGCAACACATGACAACACAGCATGGTAACAACACAACATGACAAAAACCTGGTAGCAACACATGACAACACAGCATGGCAGCAACACATGACAACACAGCATGGCAGCAACACATGACAACACAGCATGGCAGCAACACATGACAACACAGCATGGCAGCAACACATGACAACACAGCATGGCAGCAACACATGACAACACAGCGTGGTAACAACAAAACATGACAAAAACCTGGTAGCAACACATGACAACACAGCATGGCAGCAACACATGACAACATAGTGTGGTAACAACACAACATGACAAAAACCTGGTAGCAACACATGACAACACAGCATGGCAGCAACACATGACAACACAGCGTGGTAACAACACAACATGACAAAAACCTGGTAGCAACACATGACAACACAGCATGGTAACAACACAACATGACAAAAACCTGGTAGCAACACATGACAACACAGCATGGTAACAACACAACATGACAACAACATGGTAGCAACACAACATGGTAGAAGCACAACATGGTAGCAACACAACATGGTAGCAGCACAACATGGTAGCAACACAACATGGCAGCAGCACAACATGGTAGCAACACAACATGACAACAACATGGTAGCAACACATGACAACACAGCATGGTAACAACACAACATGACAACAACATGGTAGCAACACAACATGGTAGCAGCACAACATGGTAGCAACACAACATGGTAGCAACACAACATGGTAGCAACACAACATGGCAGCAGCACAACATGGTAACAGCACAAAACAGGGTACAAACATTATTGGTCACAGACAACAGCACAAAGGGCAAGAAGGTAGAGACAACAATACATCACGCAAAGCAGCCACAGCTGTCAGTAAGAGTGTCCATGATATCAAGACTGTCTTTGAATGAAGATGAAGATTGCGATAAAACTGTCCAGTTTGAGTGTTTTTTGCAGCTCTGTATTTATAGCCTAAAATAGGCTTATTTATTTGTGTAAAGAGGAAAATGTGAATTTGATTAAATTTGGTTTATTTAGAAAACTCAGGGTGGCTAGGTGACCTAAACTCAGCAAAAAAAGAAATCAGCACCAGTTTTTCCAACACTTTTGATAAACAGGGCAAAATAGAAATATGCCTATAACAGTTGGGATCAGTTTGATCTCCCCCTTTAAATAATGGACAAACTGTGGCTGCCTTCCAAGCAATGGGAACCTCCCCAGAGAGGAGAGACAGGTTAAAAAGTTTGGAGATAGGCTTTCCGATGATAGGGGCAGCAACCTTAAAGAAGAAAGGGTCTAAACCATCTGACCCAGATGTTTTTTGGGGGGGGTCAAGTTTAAGGAGCTCCTTTAGCACCTCGGACTCAGTGACCGCCTGCATGGAGAAACTTTTTAGTGGGTCAGGGGAAAAGAGTGAGGAGCATCGGGGATAGTCACATTAGAACGTGCAGAAAACCCAGGCTTTTACGAGAGCAGAATAACAGGGGGGACCAGGGGACGTATTCATCAAGCCTTTCAGAGTAGGAGTGCTGATCTAGGATCAGGTCCCCTTTGTCCATGTAATCTCATTCACAGTGATCTAAAAGTTCTGATCCGAAATCAGGCTTTGGGGATACGGGCTATTTTAAAAATGTAACCTTTATTTAACCAGGAAGGGATCATTGAGATTTGAAATCTCTTTTTCAAGAGTGTCCTGGCCAAGATAGGCAGCCACAAGTCATTACACAATTACAGACAGACAACTTGAAAAACTACAAGGTTAAAAACGACAAAATCACAAGCTTTGTGGATACCGGCCCTGGTCTGTCACCATGTTCTCACTATCAAATCAAATCAAAGTTTATTTGTCACGTGCGCTGAATACAACAGGTGTAGTAGACCTTACAGTGAAATGCTTACTTACAGGCTCGAACCAATAGTGCAGAGAAAAAAAAGTATGTGTGTGTGTGTGTGTTGGTAAGTAAAGAAATAAAACAACAGTAAAAAGATATTTGAAAATAAGAGTAGCAAGGCTGTTTACAGACACCTGTTAGTCAGGCTGATTGAGGTAGTATGTACATGTAGGTATCGTTAAAGTGACTATGCACATATGATAAACAGAGAGTAGCAGTAGCGTAAAAGAGGGGTTGGCGGGTGGTGGGACACAATGCAAATAGTCCGGGTAACCATTTGGTTACCTATTCAGGAGTCTTATGGCTTGGGGGTAAAAACTATTGAGAAGCCGTTTTGTCCTAGACTTGGCACTCCGGTACCGCTTGCCATGCGGTAGTAGAGAGAACAGTCTATGACTGGGGTGGCTGGGGTCTTTGACAATTTTCAGGGCCTTCCTCTGACACTGGTGTAGAGGTCCTGGATGGCAGACAGCTTTGCCCAACAGGCCAACAGGCCGTGCGCACTACCCTCTGTAGTGCCTTGCTGTCGGAGGCCAAGCAGTTGCCATACCAGGCAGTGATGCAACCGGTCAGGATGCTCTCTATGTTGCAGCTGTAGAACCTTTTGAGGATCTCAGGACCCATGCCAAATCTTTTTAGTTTCCTGGGGTGGAATAGGCTTTGTCGTGCCCTCCTTACGACTGTCTTGGTGTGTTTGGACCATTCTAGTTTGTTGATGATGTGGACACCAAGGAATTTGAAGCTCTCAACCTGCTCCACTACAGCCCCGTCGATGAGAATGGGGACGTGCTCGGTGCTCCTTTTCCTGTAGCCCACAATCATCTCCTTAGTCTTGGTTACGTTGAGGGATATGTTGTTATTCTGGCACCACCCGGCCAGGTCTCTGACCTTCTCCCTATAGGCTGTCTCGTCTTTGTCGGTGATCAGGCCTACCACTTGTGTCGTCAGCAAGCTGAAAATGATGGTGTTGGAGTCGTGAGTGAACAGGGAGTACAGGAGGGGACTGAGCATGCACCCCTGGGGAGCTCCAGTGTTGAGGATCAGCGTGGCAGATGTGTTGCTACCTACCCTCACCACCTGGGGGCGGCCGTCAGGAAGTCCAGGATCCAGTTGCAGAGGGAGGTGTTTAATCCCAGGTTCCTTAGCTTAGTGATGAGCTTTGAGGGAACTAGCGTGGGAGACAGTGTTTAAACCCTTTGCAATGAAGATCTGTGAAGTTATTTGGATTTTTACAAATTATCTTTGAAAGACAGTGTCCTGAAAAAGGGACATTTCTTTTTTTGCTGAGTTTAGGTCACCTAGCCACCCTGAGTTTTCTAAATAAACCAAATTTAATCAAATTCACATTTTCCTCTTTACACAAATAAATAAGCCTATTTTAGGCTATAAATACATAGCTTGGACTATAAATACATGACGTTACTGCTTCGTTTCCCCTGGCCAGAGGGGTTCAGAGTGCATAGGCTTCTCTAGGCTCTCTGCAGCTGTGGTTGTATTCATTAGGCTACAGTTGATCAGACTGAAGCGCAGATTAATTGTGCACGAGTTGACAAACCATGAAGCGAATCAAAAGTGTTAGGGAAAATGCCAGCTCACCCTTCTGTACCATAGATGGAAATAAATCTTCACATAATGCTACAAATCAAGAAACATATGCTACAAATGATAAACGTAACATATGCTACAAATGATAAACGTAACATATGCTACAAATGATAAACGTAACATATGATACAAATGATAAACGTAACATATGCTACAAATGATAAACGTAACATATGATACAAATGATAAACGTAACATATGCTACAAATGATAAACGTAACATATGCTACAAATTATAAACGTAACATATGCTACAAATGATAAACACAACGTATGCTACAAATGAAGAAACTAAATCAATGGCCAAACACTACTGTACCTCAGAGCATGGGAGAAGACTTGGGGGGGGGGGGGTATTGTATATCACTTGGACACCTATATGTATGTCTTATATAATAGATAGGCTGGCCAAGAGAACTCAGCAGAAAAGCGCATACTGATCTAAACCAGATGTTCCTTGAATGTATTTGTGTCTAAGAGAGTCCAATGCTGGCTGGGTACAGAAAAGGTCTCCCCTGCGCAGGTCACTATTGAATAAAGCCTGGGTGAATGATTAGCAGTTTTATCGACGACAAGAGCAGATTTTTCAACACTAGTCTTTTCTTTTGTCCACTCTGGTCTCCCAGGGCCTGGCTGTCCTCTAGTCCACTCTGATTTCCCAAGGCCTGGCTGTCCTCTAGTCCACTCTGATTTCCCAAGGCTTGGCTGTCCTCTAGTCCACTCTGGTTTCCCAGGGCCTGGCTGTCCTCTAGTCCACTCTGGTCTCCCAAGGCCTGGTTGTCCTCTAGTCCACTCTGGTCTCCCAGGGCCTGGCTGTCCTCTAGTCCACTTTGGTTTCCCAGGGCCTGGCTGTCCTCTAGTCCACTCTGGTCTCCCAAGGCCTGGTTGTCCTCTAGTCCACTCTGGTCTCCCAAGGCCTGACTGTCCTCTAGTCCACACTGGTCTCCCAAGGCCTGGCTGTCCTCTAGTGCACTCTGGTCTCCCAGGGCCTGGCTGTCCTCTAGTCCACTCTGGTTTCCCAGGGCCTGGCTGTCCTCTAGTCCACTCTGGTTTTCCAGGGCCTGGTTGTCCTCTAGTCCACTCTGGTTTTCCAGGGCCTGGTTGTCCTCTAGTCCACTCTGGTTTCCCAGGGCCTGGCTGTCCTCTAGTCCACTCTGGTTTCCCAGGGCCTGGCTGTCCTCTAGTCCACTCTGGTCTCCCAGGGCCTGGCTGTCCTCTAGTCCACTATAACAAAATGCAGATTTATTTTTTCTCTACAAGGCGTTATTGTTTAGAACGAATCTTTTATCTTTGTCTCGTTAGATTGCATGTATAGGAGGATTATGTGTGTGTACATGGGATTACGCGCTAGGGCAGTGAAAATTACTTTAGGCTCTGCCTCCTGCCGTGAGTTTTGACATTGTAAACCCGTGCTTTCACGTCACAACAATATTCTACATCAATCGTTCTGTTGGAATTCAGCGTGCAGCTGCGGCTTCACATCTGCGCTTCTCTGTTGTTCACTCAGGTAGGATTGGATTTGAGCACAAACGCATACCTCAACAAGAATGGCTATCGCAATCGTCAAGATCGGAATTTCATTGAAAATGCTACCAAATAACAGTGCCGTGTTCTTCAAATCGGACGGTGGGAGATTTGGCCAAACCAGGACGATTAAATTGCTAACGGGGTCAAAGTACAAGATTGAAGTGGTTGTCAAACCTGGGGCTGCAGAGGCAACGTAAGTATGGTTGGGGTGAAATGTTTACAGGCGCTCGCGCAGCAGGCAATATACTGTCTATCCAATTCAATAGGTAAAATTGTGACAATTTCTCTGTTGAGGAAAACAATATTCTGTCACTGTCCATCACTGCCTGTTTATGTTTTTGCTCCGTTTTTATTATACTAACTCAGTGTTTCATAGTGTGAATAATATGATTCGGCACATTGTCTTGGCAAAGATCACAACCCGTGGATATTATGTCGCTGCTTTAATCTAATTAAATGCATAGGTTAATTAAATTGGTCATTGAGAACATTGATAGGACACACGCCGTAGGAGGTTGTGATTCGATGTTGGAGTTATGTGAGAGAGTGCGCGGTAAGAGTTCCCACTAACGTTAGATGTTCAAACTGCAGTCTAAATTGGCAAGGCCTATATCATAGACTACAAATGTATAAGAACAAGAATACGTTTTTGGACTTAATTTAAGGTAAGGGTTAAGCAGTTTGGTTAAGGTTAGGGTTTGGTTTAGGTTTGTGTCCGGAAGGTGCAGGGAGACAGAAGTCGCTGCCAGATTGTGTCAAATCCACTACCGATTCAATTCTAATTTGATTTGTCACATGCCGAATACGTGTAACGTTAAGACTTCACCAAGACATGCTTTACTTACGAGCCATTTCCCAACAATGCAGAGTTAAAGTCAGACAATGTGGCTAAACAAATTTTCTGTAATAGTAACACAATAACATAACAATAACAAGGCAATATACAATGAGTACCAGTACCGAGTCAATGTGCAGGGGTACGACGTAAGTTAGTTAATTGAATTAACATGTACATGTATGTAGGGGTGAAAGTTACTCGGCCATCAAGATAGATAATAAACAGATTAGCAGCCGTATGTGTGTGTTGGAGTGTCAGTGTAGTATGTGTGAGTGTGTGGGTATTGATTGAGTCAGTACAACAACAAAAAGTGGGTTATACGCAAATAGTCCAGGTGGCCATTTGATTAACTGTTCAGCAGTCTTATGGCTTGGAGGTAGAAGCTGTTTATGAGCCTTTTGGTCAAATACCTGCCGTGTGGTACCGCTTGCCTCGCGGTAGCAGAGAACAATATATGACTTG
This sequence comes from Oncorhynchus kisutch, assembly GCF_002021735.2. NCBI lineage: Eukaryota > Metazoa > Chordata > Actinopteri > Salmoniformes > Salmonidae > Oncorhynchus > Oncorhynchus kisutch. Next base: position 7,852,800 of record NC_034193.2, read on the forward strand.
GGTGGCTTGAGTTTGACCATTTTTTAGGGCGTTCCTTGCTACCCTCTTTAGCGCCTTACGGTCAGATGCCAAGCAGTTGCCATACCAAGCGGTGATGCGGCCAGTCAAGATGCTTTCAATGGTTCAGCTGTAGTTTTTGAGGATCTAAGGGCCCATGCCATATCTTTTCAGCCTCTTGAAGGGGGGATATGTGTTCTCCTGCCCTCTACACAACTGGGTTGGTGTGTTTGGAGTGGACCATGATACAGTAGGTCCTTAGTGATGTGGACACCTAGGGACTGGAATCTCTCGACCCGCTCCACTACAGCCCCATCGATGTGGGGCGTGCTCGGCCATCCGTTTCCGGTAGACCCCGATCAGCTCCTTTATCTTGCAGATGTTGAAGTAGAGGTTGTTGTCCTGGCCTCCAGCATGTGTGACATTAGGCTTCCAGCATGTTTGACAGAGACCAGCATGGTTGAAGGCTACCTAGTTTGTTGTGCATTTTCTACAGTAGTAGGATAAACATGCACTCAAATGTGTTTCTGTATTTGTTTATTCATTCCTGTCTTTGTAATTTATCATTCCATTTATTCTGGAATGATAAATTACACTGATCTATCTTTGACCTCTCTATCCACACCCCTTCATCCATCCGTTCCTTTGACTGATTCATCTACAAATAATAATGAGTAGTTACTTATGATGCAAGGTGATTTGTAGGTCAGTCATTCGACAGTCTCCTGCGCTGTCGGCTACAATGTAACAACCACAGTATCACCAATCCCCCCCCCCCCCCCCCCAACCCCTGCCCCAGTCAAGCGGTCACCAAAGTATTGTCTGTGATGTAACTGTTATGGTCCTGTCCTGTCCTCAGCACTATGAGTGTAGGCGGAGTCATCTTCCCCTTGGAGCAGAAGTCTAGAGACCCCCAGTCTGTAGTCTACACTGGCGTCTACAACACAGAGGGCATGACTCACACCAAGAGTGGAGACAGACAAGCTGTACAGATCAGCTTGCAGGTAATAAAGGCAAATTATGACATGACGACGTGTGTCGTCTTCCTGGGATTACAGACATAAAGTACTTTTACATATATTTTTTTTAATGAACAAGTAGACGAAACAACTGACCCTTCGCTAAGCTCCGCCCGCCTTGGTTACTGTTGCAACCTCGAACAACATTTTCCCAGAAAGGACAATTCATCATTCAACTACTGGCGAAATTCCCTCACAAAGATCTCAAATTGTGTTTCTAATACACAATGAAATGAAACACAGACCTTCCCTTGCTAATAAGGAAACTCTTGGGTGTGTTGTGGTGGACTGTCATTACAATTACTTCACGGGAACCTAGTAAAAAATAAGTTTATAGTGTAGGTAGCCACTGAATGGCTCTCAATTCACCATGCCTGCATATAGTCAAAGCTATAACCACTTTGGAGATAATTAGTGCTCTCAAATCGTATCCTGATGTCAACAGCAGATGGAAGTTGTATTCATTTTAGCTAACTAAAATACATTTTGAGAAAACAAGTTATATTAAGTGGCTAGCTAGCTAGCGTTAGCAACGTTTGATGGCCAATGAGACTGAGAGTTAAGCAGTTTAGCTTGCAAACAATGTAACACAAGTATAATTTGGGATTAGAGAACTTCTCTAACAGGCTCAGGAATCACAGTAGCAACTACTCCTGTTAGCAAGTACAGTAGAAAATAATTGAACAAACGGTTAAATTATTTAGCCATTTAAACATTTACTTTTGGAAGAAAACTCTGTTTTGCTTTAGCCCTCACTGGCTTTCATGCGATTGAATTGTGAGATTGTTATCCATTGGAGCGCTGTGATTGGTTGCCCAAAATTATGGGGCGGGGCTTAGCGATGGGTCAATTAACAAATAGACAAAACAATTAACAAACAGACAAAACTATTAACTTGTAAACAAAACAAATAACTAGTAGACACGTTAATTCAGAGCAGTTCACCAGTCCCATTACAAATACCTTAACTTCAATGACTAGCTTGGGCATTTATTTGCTTAAATCACTGAACACAAAATCCGTTTATTAGAGCTAAACCAGATTTTTGCTCATTTGCATAGTTAATTGTTTAATTTCAGCATTCACTTCCTGCATTTTAAAATACAAATGTTCATTTCCTGCACTAATGTGTTATCATTTACACACTGTGTCAAAATGTTTAGTTTGTCTTAGTATGCCTCTATACTGGGAGGCTCATGCACATCCCCGATACTGTATGTCAATATCTGTTCTATGGATGGGTGTGGGTGTAAGTGTGTCTGTGCATATGAATGGGAGTGTGCGGGAGGGTGAATATGACTTATGTGTAGGAGGCCCGGGAGAGAATGGATGTGTGGATGCATAGGTTATATGTTGTTCTGCATGTGAATGAAGGAGAATGGACGAGTAAGTCCATCGATGTATGAATTGGGTGTAAATGTGTCTGAGAATAAAGGGAGCTTCAAGCCCTATAAAGGCATAGTACTTCACAGTACAAAGAATTATTAGCTTTGTGTTTTTTTGTGTGTTCTCTGTTAAATGTTTGCCCAGTCTACACGTTCACATATTTTATATGTGTAATGTACACAATAACTATGTATTCATACTATGACCATTATCCATGGGATGTCCACCGTCCTCATAAGACATAAGCCTGCATCAGGTTTTTAAACATTTAATTAGATTGTCAGCAGATGTGGGTTTTCCTGCAAGAGCTACACTTCAAAAAAGGAGAAATAGAATATTTAAAGAGGAACTGGGTTGGAGAGGCCTATGCTGCCACCTACTGTAGTAACAACAGAGGTGTAGGCGTCCTGATAAATAAGAACACACCCTTTTCCCTTTATATACCAGCACACGGACCAAGAAGGATATGTTCAAATTTTTGATTGTTCCTTAAATAGGGATAAAAACCACATTGACTCCATTGTATATCCCCCGCAGGGGTAAACCTTGTGTTTTTTTTTTGATAGAATTCAAGCTATATTAGATCAAACCCAGACAATAATTTTTTTTTTAGCTGGTGACCTAAATCAAGCATTTAGCAAGTTAGTCAGACATAGCAATAAAAAAAGGGGAATTCAAGGAGCCTCCAAAGAGACTGAACAATATAATCTCTACAAATATTTTCCACGACATCTGGAGATTATTATTCCCAATGACAAAAGACTTACCTCTTTTTTTACAGACCCATACGTTTAATCAATTGCGACAATAAAATAACAAAACCCATAAGCAACAGAATGGTAAAAGTCTTACCAGTCTTGTTACATAATAATCAAACTAGGTTTATTAAAAATAGACACTTACAAAACAAATACAAAAACATGTTTCAGTGTAATACAATACGCTAAAGTACAAGATGGTAGATTTATCAATAATTGCTGCTGATGCTGAAAAGGCTATCGACCGGCTTGAGTGGCCTTTTTTATTTATCTTTGGAAGCATTTAACTTTCCAGCTGAAATAATACATTTTATAAAAAATAATAAATAAATATCCTAAAGCAAAAATATACACAAACAATACACTATCCAGTGAAATAGCTTTAGAAAAGGGCACGAGACAAGGATGTCATCTCTCCCCCCTCCTGTTTGCATTTGGCAATTGAACCACTAGCAGAAAGAAATAGACAGGACCCAAATGTAACCGGTATCAGTATTGGTAAACATGAATATAAAATAAACGTATTTGCAGACGATATCCTGATATAATAAACTAATATTGAAAACGCAATGTCCACCTTATTAAAAATATTTTCGGAATACTCTAAAATCGCAGGATATAAAATGAACGTGGGGAAAAAAACAAAACAATGGCAATGGGAAAAAGAATAACTCATGATCCACAGCAATCTTTTAAGTGGACCACAACAAATATGAAATATTTAGGATGCTTAATAAGTGACAACAAAGAAATATATAAAGATGACTTTATCCCATTACTCAACAATATGAAAGCAGACCTAATTAAATGGAACAATCTCCCCATACAGGTAGAATAAACCTCTTTAGAATGGCATGTCTCCCATTTAGAATGGCATGACTCCCATTTAGAATGGCATGGCTCCCATTTAGAATGGCATGGCTCCCATTTAGAATGGCATGGCTCCCATTTAGAATGGCATGGCTCCCATTTAGAATGGCATGTCTCCCATTTAGAATGGCATGGCTCCCATTTAGAATGGCATGGCTCCCATTTAGAATGGCATGGGTCCAATTTAGAATGGCATGGCTCCCATTTAGAATGGCATGACTCCCATTTAGAATGGCATGTCTCCCATTTAGAATGGCATGGCTCCCATTTATTTTCGGTAATACCAATTACCTCAGCGAAGACATTCTTTAAAAAAGTATATTCGGCCATAACAGACTTCATATGGGCAAATACAATTCATAGAATAAATTGGAAATATGTCCCTAAATCTGAGGGTGGTTTTAACCTTCCAGATTTGGAATTGTGTCAACTCGCCACCCAAGGCTTTTACTTGCGATATATTGTTAAATGCACTAGAGGAACAATGGGTCATTTAGCTTTTCAGAATCCACCGATAAATTGACCCCACATGGAAAACTAAATGCATAGAAACCGTAATTGACATGGTAATAGGAAATGTAATTATTTCCATGACAAGTTGTCCATTGTTTATGTCTATGTATGTTTTTGTTTATTGTAAAAAAATAAATAAAAAAGACCTTACATAAAACATTACAAAAAATTATTAAAAAATATGCCTCTAGTAAAAAAAAAAAGTATCCTCTTTGACTGTTATTCCATTTGTTACTAGAGGGCGATTGGACGATTTGTTGGGGTCTGTACTCCCGAAGTTGTTGACAGTTTTTTTTTGCTTGCCAGCATCTTAGCAGCCAATGGCTAGGAGTTTCTTCCTGGTGATAAAAACGGATGATTGACATCGTTTTTTAGAGTCATTACTGTATGATTTAATGTTACAAATTAAACCTGGCAAAACAATTCATGATAATTAAATGCTGACCCCGTAAACAATTCATTTAGACCCTGCGTTAATTTGAAACAGGCGTTGATTTGCTGAAATGTGGGCCGTTGCCCGCCTATTAAAAGGGGCAGGTGGCTATTTGAGACTTCATTTCTGTATATCTACATCATATAGCCTGGTCCCAGATCTGTTTGATATCTGTATCATATAGCCTGGTCCCAGATCTGTATCATCTAGCCTGGTCCCAGATCTGTATCATCTAGCCTGGTCCCAGATCTGTATCATATAGCCTGGTCCCAGATCTGTATCATATAGCCTGGTCCCAGATCTGTTTGATATCTGTATCATATAGCCTGGTCCCAGATCTGTATCATATAGCCTGGTCCCAGATCTGTTTAATATCTGTATCATATAGCCTGGTCCCAGATCTGTATCATCTAGCCTGGTCCCAGATCTGTATCATATAGCCTGGTCCCAGATCTGTATCATCTAGCCTGGTCCCGGATCTGTATCATCTAGCCTGGTCCCAGATCTTTTTGATATCTGTATCATATAGCCTGGTCCCAGATCTGTTTAATGTCTGTATCATATAGCCTGGTCCCAGATCTGTTTAATATCTGTATCATATAGCCTGGTCCCAGATCGGCTTGTGTGGTATAGCCAACTCCTAAGGGCGTCGTCATGCCATGACCATAGGTGTTGGGGCAAGACAGCACAAACAGATCTGGAAACCAGGCTATGCATGATCCATACGAACACATTCACAACAATCCCTATAGCCCATTACGCATGTAGGATATTCATTGTCAGGCGTCAACTGTTCATGATGCAAATTATGAGGAAAGCTCTGAAGCGTCTGTTTATTATTATTACTATTATTATTTGTCTTTTCTTACTAGACATGACTTTGCTTATAGCTAGCTACTTTATTGAGTAGAAATGTACTAACTGTGACTGTGATAAGTGGTTCTCTCACCTAGTTACCTTAAGATGAATGGACTAAATGACTAACATGTCAATGTCAATGTATTATTTTTAGGGCTGTCACACCTTCTTTAACCTTAATGTCAACTTGTTTTGACATTACATTATTTATTTTTTGCTGTATAGATGATGTATTTTGGGATGTTTTAAGTGTATTTTGAGTTCTTTCAGACAATCGCAAAAAAAATAAAAAATGTGTGCACTTAAAATGACAAAACGTTATCTTGAGTTAACTGATTAACTCTGACAGACCTAAATATTTTCCCTCGCAGTTCACAGAGGTGGGCTCTTTTGAAGTGGTGTGGCAGGTGAAGTACTACAACTACAACAAGAGGGACCACTGCCAGGGAGGCAACAGTTTCAACAGCATCGAGTACGAGTGCAAGCCCAACGAGACACGCAGCCTGATGTGGGTCAACAAGGAGCTGTTCGTCTGATGGACCAACCAACACAGACAGCATCAGGGTTGTGTTCATTAGGCACCAAAACAGAAGTTAACGTAGTGAAACTGGGCGTTACAATTTTTATTTTTTTTACCTTTACCAGATTTGTACCTTGCCAGCTCGGGGGTTTGAACTTGCAACCTTCTGGTTACTAGTCCAACGCTCTAACCACTACCTGAAATGACAAAAGCTGAAGAACATACGCACATCTAGGTACTTTCCGCAGGTGCTGGAGTTGTAGGCAAACTCATGGAAAACAGAAAGGAAAACGCCTCACCTGAAATTAGCCAATGAAAATACCTGTTACAGTTTTCCGTTTCAAAATGTTTTGCTACGGTGTTCCCTATTGAACACGACCCTGATGTCACTGAAATGAGAGATGGATGACAATCAGCTGCTGTGTGTTTCAGCTGTAGCCAGCGTGTAAACCCCTCAAAGTGGATCATTTGCTGACTACTCGTGAAACTGTTAACCCAAACATCTTTTCCTCAGAGTCTGTTGTGGCATAATGTTCACCCTCGGGTGTATTCTGTTCCATGGAGGGCTTGTATGTGTGTGTTATCTATTTATATGTATGAAGGCAGTGTGTTAATATGGATGTGTGTGTGTGTGTGTGTGTGTGTGTGTGTGTGTGTGTGTGTGTGTGTGTGTGTGTGTGTGTGTGTGTGTGTGTGTGTGTGTGTGTGTGTGTGTGTGTGTGTGTGTGTGTGTGTGTGTGTGTTATAGTACTGTAATGAGCAGTCTGTGTGTTTATTTATTTATTTAAAAATTGTTTTAGCTTTTTTTGTTCAATTAAAATGTTGTCCCATGTGTCGTTTTCCCATGTGTTGACAGAGTACAAGTAGTATAGGACATCTGTAGAAGTGAGTGTTTACATTTTACAAGATTTTACTAAATATTTTCACTAATTAAATCATTAAAATTATCTTATTTTTGAATTGGGCTGATTTTGACTAATCAAAAATCGATGTTAGCCAGCACTTGTGTATCATATTTCTCTAACAAGATGTTAGCCAGCACTTGTGTATCATATTTCTCTAACAAGATGTTAGCCAGCACTTGTGTATCATATTTCTCTCTTTATTTTTGTCAAATTAAACGTTTTATTATATTAGTTGGGAAAACACTATCAATACTGAACAACAATATATACGCAACATGTAAAATGTGAGATAGATTTGGGCCAAACTGTAACTCAGCAAAATCTTTGAAATTGTTGCAATGTTGAATTTATTTTGTTGTTCAGTATATATATTTTTTAAACAATATAACTTACTATGAGATATGTAGTGAAAATGCAACAAAATGTTGTTTAATTATCAGAGCACTGTGCAATGTTACGACATCTTTAATAGATTGTGGATATGTTGTTAATCTAATTCCTGGTAGTTTTAACATTTTGTGGAGGTATTTGTAAATATAGTAAATATATTTGGGAAGACATTTGTGTGCTTTTTTTTGGGTCATTTGAATGCTAGGAAACAACAAGTAAGTCTTAGGTTATTACTATGTAATTACTATTTTCCCATGTAATTTCTTAATACCTGGACATTTCTATACCCTAGAATATAGTATAGTTCAACCCAGTTAATTGTGGTTTTGGGTCAGTTGCATCTTATTTTTTATTTAAAAAATATTTAAAAAAATCTTAGGTTTATAGTCTAAGAAAACATGAAAGAAGCGTGCTATTTATCCATCCGTAGCATTCTGGTATGACGTCGGGGACTTGCATGCCTTGGAAATGAAGCATGAAAACATTCTGCTGTGATGAATCTTGCATGCAAATGCACTCTTTAAGTAGGTTGCGTAATAATGTTGTGGTCCTCTGTGGCTTGCAACACCAGGATTGTGTGTTTGATTCCCACTGGGACCACCCATACAAAGAATACATGCGGCAGGCTAGTGGTTAGAGTGTAGGGACGGCAGGTAGGCTAGTGGTTAGAGTGTAGGGACGGCAGGTAGCCTAGTGGTTAGAGTGTAGGGGTGGCAGGCAGCCTAGTGGTTAGAGTGTAGGGACGGCAGGTAGCCTAGTGGTTAGAGTGTAGGGGCGGCAGGCAGCCTAGTGGTTAGAGTGTAGGGACGGCAGGTAGCGTAGTGGTTAGAGTGTAGCGACGGCAGGTAGCCTAGTGGTTAGAGTGTAGGGACGGCAGGTAGCCTAGTGGTTAGAGTGTAGGGGCGGCAGGTAGCCTAGAGGTTAGAGTGTAGGGATGGCAGGTAGCCTAGTGGTTAGAGTGTTGGGACGGCAGGTAGCCTAGTGGTTAGAGTGTAGGGACGGCAGGAAGCCTAGAGGTTAGAGTGTAGGGACGGCAGGTAGCCTAGTGGTTAGAGTGTAGGGACGGCAGGTAGCCTAGTGGTTAGAGTGTAGGGACGGCAGGAAGCCTAGTGGTTAGTGTAGGGGCGGCAAGAAGCCTAGTGGTTAGAGTGTAGGGATGGCAGGTAGCCTAGTTGTTAGAGTGTAGGGACGGCAGGTAGCCTAGTGGTTAGCGCGTTGGGCCAGTAACCGAAAGGTTGTTAGATCAAATCCCCGAGTTGACAAGATAAAAATCTGTCTTTCTGCCCCTGAACAAGGCAGTTAACCCGTTGTTCCCCGGTAGGCCGTCATTGTAAATAAGAATTTGTTCTTAACTGACTTGCCTGGTTAAATACATGCGTGACACCTTACTTAGCTTTACTGTTGGCTATGTGAGATTAGGCAGGATTTGTATTTTTAACATCTATTTAATTAGGCAAGTCAGTTAAGAACAAATTCTTATTTTCAATGACGGCCTAGAACAGTGGGTTAAGATTTGTACCTTGTCAGCTCGGGGGTTTGAACTTGCAACCTTCTGGTTACTAGTCCAACGCTCTAACCACTAGGCTACCCTGCTGCCCCAATACACTGCCTACCGCTGCCAAACCCGGGCGATGCTGGGCCAATTGTGTGGCCACCCAATGGAATGGGACTCCCAATTACAGCCAGATGTGATACAGCCTGGATTCGAACCAGGGACTGTAGTGACGCCTCTTGCACTGAGATGCAGTGCCTTAGATCGCTGTGCCACTCACAAGGATATGTGAGAACTTTAGGGGTCAATGCTGGATGATAAAGCCCATAGGACCCCCTGTCCCTAACGAAAGGGATGGGGGGGACTGGACACGACCTCCACAGGGCCCTTACGACCTCCACAGGGCCCTTATGGCTCCTGTCAAAACATTGTGGTAGCCCAACAGTAGGTCTGGACAATGGGGATATTCTTGCATGCACTGCACAGTTTCCACCACTGAGTGGTGCACTTGTGCAAACAGACATTGGATGAGAAAAAAATGGACCTGAGTTCCCCGGATGTACTGTAATTCTAGTATTTTACGAGTTTCCCACGTGTTATGAACGCAACATTAATCCACAACATGGCGTTGAGGATGTGCTGAGATCTTCAAAATAAAAGTGATCTGTTTCACATAGCACTGAAGGGAGAGGAGTGTGCATGCGAGCTGTCCTTCCATTGTGCCCTTGAACATTGGCAGAACCCACTCTCTTTTTCTATTTGGGGTAGGCTACATTGGAAGACTGGCAGTGGCTAGACCCAAAGCATGAATTGCAGTCTTTCCTTGTCCATATACTGCTCTAAAGTAAGGAAACAAATAAGTCATGTTGAACTTTCCCTTTAAAACATATGGACTTTTATTTAGAAATGCAGGCTGCTTGCTGGCTCCTCTCATCCCCCTCCACACCTACCTTGTCCCTCCTCCTCGTTACTGACCCGCCCTGCGGGTTTCCCTGTGCCACTGCGGTGAAACCAACTGTAAAAGAGGATCTGGTTAAAAAAGTAAACAACAACCTGAATATCACGAGCGCCGTGTTTTGTAATTGCGAGACCCCCAGTTTATATAGTTTTTTTTCTTTTCGTTCACATCTCCGGGTCAACCTATTTCATCATCCAACCGGCAAAATGGTAAGCAAACGGCCGCGACTCTTATTGTTACCCACCAAACGACAGAGAAACGCCACAGTAAATATGGTCAAATGTCTGCAGGTAGAGGGACTATAGTCTACGTTTTTTTTGACAGTTTGTTGTGTTATTACCGTGTTATATGTGTCGCAGAGTGAGACGAAACCATACCGCCCTCCCTCGCAAGGGAAGAGGAAACGCTTTCCGTGCCAATTTCGCCTCTGTTTATTGGGCAGTGCTATGGCCGAGATATGCCCTTCCCAGTCGTAACCCTGTCTACGCTGTAAATCCAGCGATATGTTGTTATCCTAAAGTAGATTCAAGTCAACACTCTCTATCATAACATGTTGAGGGAAAAAAACATATTGTGCGACACTAGGAGATTTGACATGTTCTGCTTTCATGTTGTTTCCTCTGACCGTGAGTGAATGGCTATCTTGACCGATCTGTAGCCTACCCTAATTTGCTGTAATCTGCTTTATAAATAAGATTACATGGTGTGTACGTTGCATTTAGGACTAGACATAAACAAATCAAGGAGAGGGGATGAGAAAAGACCGAAGCATGTAGCCTTGGTGTTGCAACACTCAATAACCCCCTTTCATTTCGTCTCGCTACAGTGTGATTTAGTTCTGATCAAGATTACAAGGTAGCTACTGTCGCGCTCTCGAGCTCTAGCAACTTTATTTAACCTTTATTTAACTAAGAAACACATTCTTATTTACAATGACGCCCTACCAAAAGGAAAAAAGGCCTCCTGCGGGAACGGGGGCTGGGATGAAAAATAAAAACATAGGACGAAAGACACATCTTGACAAGAGAGACAACACGACAATAGGAGAGACCTAAAACAACAGCATAGCATGGCAGTAACACACGACAACACAGCACGGTAGCAACACAACATGACAACAACATGGCAGCAGCACAACATGGACACCTGCTCGTCCAACATCTCATTCCAAAACCATGGGCATTAATATGTTGTTGGTCCCCCCTTTGCTGCTATAACAGCCTCCACTCTTCTGCGAAGGCTTTCCACTAGATGTTGGAACATTGCTGAGGGGACTTGCTTCCATTCAGCCTCGAGCATTAGTGAGGTCGGGCACTGATGTTGGGCGATAAGGCCTGGCTCGCAGTCTCTGTTCAAATTCATCCCAAAGGTGTTTGATGGGGTTGAGGTCAGGGCTCTGTGCAGGCCAGTCAAGTTCTTCCACACAGATCTCAACAAACCCTTTCTGTATGGACCTCGCTTTGTGCACGGTGACATTGTCATGCTGAAACAGGAAAAGGCTTTCCCCAAACTGTTGCCACAGAGTTGGAAGCACAGGATCATCTAGAATGTCATTGTATGCTGTAACATTACGATTTCCCTTCACTGGAACTAAGGGGCCCAAACCATGAAAAACAGCCCCAGACCATTATTCCTCCTCCATAAAACTTTACAGTTGGCACTATGCATTGGGGCAGGTAGCGTTCTCCTAGCATCCGTCAAACCCAGATTTGTCCGTTGGACTGCCAGATGGTGAAGTGTGATTCATCACTCCAGAGAACGCCTTTCCACTGCTCCAGAGTCCAATGGCGGCGAGCTTTACACCACTCCAGCCAACGCTTGGCATTGTGAATGGTGATCTTAGGCTTGTTTGCGGCCGCTCGGCCATGGAAACCCATTTCATGAAGCTCGAGACGAACAGTTATTGTGCTGACGTTGCTTCCAGAGGCAGTTTGGAACTCGGTAGTGAGTGTTGTAACTGAGGACAGGTGATTTTTACGCACTACGCGCTTCAGTACTCAGTGGTCCCATTCTGTGAGCATGTGTGGCCTACCACTTCGCGGCTGAGCCGTTGTTGCTCCTAGATGTTTCCACTTCACAATAACAGCCCTTATAGTTGACCGGAGCAGCTCTAGCAGGGCAGAGTTTGATTAACTGACTTGTTGCCACATTGAAAGTCACTGAGCTCTTCAGTAAGCCCATTCTGTGGCCAAAGTTTGTCTATGGAGATTGCATGGCTGTGTGCTCCATTTTATACACCTGTCAGCAACGGGTGTGGCTGAAATAGCCGAATCCACTAATTTGAAAGGGTGTCCTCATACTTTTGTATATATAGTGTAGATCATTTTAGGCTAGCCAACAGGCTACCCCATCGATGGAGGCTACACGGCTAGGCTACTCTGGGTTGTGAGTGACTGAGGTGGGGTGCAAGGAGGACGGCGGCACTTGCTTAAGCATGAATGACCTGATATAGGGACCGTATGCTGCCTAGCAATCGAGCACCACCCACATACATACATAACGACTGAGCGCTAGCCGGGTAGCACTAAACTAAGAGATAAAAGACGTGGCTAATTACCACACAAGTCATGATTCATCCTGCCTGGCTGCCTGGAGACGCTCCCTGTGTGGTGCCTGTCAGTGCATGTCTGCCCACTCACACAGGATTTATTAGCATAACTGTTGTATTGCTTCTTAGCGCAAGGAGCTAATACAATTGTGAACAGGCCTATATGATCTCATGAGTCCAGGTGAGCAAATGAAACATGCACCTCTGGACAAATCTTGGCTATAGTATGATAACTGTGCATTGAATGGGTTCTAGAACAAGGAGCTAAGGTTGCATTTACACAGGCATTCTGACATTTTGCCACTTAATTGGTCCATCAGATCGGCTCTTCAGTCACTTAATTGATATTTTGACCAATCAGATCAGATCTTTAGCCACTAATTGGGCAAAAGATCAGAATTCAGCTTCCGGGTGTAAACGCAGATCTCTTGAGTCCAGGTAGCCCAATGAAAGGTGTATACACCATCCGTTCTTGGAAATGTGATTTTTTTTCCCCCAATGAGCTTTGAAGACCTCCTGCCTAAAAGGTATCAAACAGTCCAACGATCAATCAATCGATCAATCCTGCATCTCAGCTTTTTCACAGTCTGGCCAAACATAAGCCAGTATATACCATATAGAGCTAGCTTTTACAGTCACAGTGCCTCGTGTAGGCCTTCTCACCTCTGTGCCTCAGACTTGGACTTTACACTCAGGCATTTTATTCTTAATACATACCAATTCCCTCTTGACCACCCACCCAAACCCTACCAAATCCACACCATCCACCAACTCTGACAGAAGCATCCGATGGAAGGATGAAAGTCAGCTGGTTTACAACCCTTTCTGCAGGAGTATAGTTTGACACCCTGCCCTATACACACACACACACACACACACACGAGAGGATTAGCTAGTGAGAGTATTTAGCCTGCTGATATTTAGATTATTCTTTTCAGATTAGCACGTAATCCGTCCACATAGTGTTTCTCTAGCTCTCTTCCATTCATGTGGTAGCAGCCAGGAATCATGTTCTGACTGGTGCTGCTACAGACAGTTCATTGAGACAAGATAATAACCTCAAAGATGGCAAATGGTAACTATTCTGTAAAACAAATCAAGCAGGTTAGTTGTAATCAAATGAGTCATTATAGTAAAGAAAGAATGGTGTTATTTAGCAGATGCTTTAACCCAAAGAGTCTCACCAAAACGCTTTGATCCAACGGTAGTCCATGCATACATTTTAGTGTGGCGACCCCGGCGGGAATCGAACCCACGACCGACAGGCAGCCCAACTCTGATTCAACTAAACTGGTCTTTTTTACCAAACAGATCAGAGTTTTTTTTTTTTTGCCAATATTTGGACATAATATTAGAATTGGGCTGCCTGTGTAATCGCAGACTTAGTTTCAACCTCCAACCCCCCCCCCCCCCCCAAAGAAGTGCTTGAAAATCAGTCTAATCAACATACATGCTCTCTGCATTAGTTAGTCTAACATATCATCTGTGTAAATACATTTCTGTATGTCATGTCGGGTGTCGGGCTAGGTGGTGAGTGTTAATGGTGCCAATTATATTGAAAAGTGAAAGACTAAAGTTACATACATGGGATGCTTTAGTGAATTTCAGAATGTCTGGAATAGAAAAGGCAGAAATAAAACAATTCAATAAACATTCGCAGCTTCTACTTAAAATATTATCTTGTAATTGGCATGTGTAATATACAATACTATTATGAGATACGGTCAAAACGGGAGATTATTTTGGCGTTCGTTTTGAAGGCCTGGTCGTGATTTGGATGACACGACTCCTGTTTGTTTGGACCGGAATAGAAATAACAAGGAGAGTTAGACCAGACACACATCCTCTCCCTATGGGTTCCCTTTATCCAGATAGGTATCTCTTCTAATTAGCTAGGCGTTGTTTGCTGTAGAGATCCATCAGCTGAAACAACAGTGTTGCCAGATTGTTAATCATGAAAAAAAAATGTGTGTTTTGCGCTGTGTGCTAATTGATTCTGAATGAATCATACATTATTGATGAGAAAACACAGTCGGTGGCTCTCTCTCTTTCTCTGTCTCGATCGTTCTCGCTCGCTCGCTCTCGCTCTCTCAATCCCTCTCTCTCTCTCTCTCTCTCTCCAGCTGCCTCTTTCTCTGTCACCCTCTCCATAACTCTACCCTCTGAGAGGCTTCATTTACATTTTAAGCAGCATATTAAGATGTGTGCTTTAATTAACACAACTTGTTTATTGATGAGAGGAAAAACAAAACAACCAGCCATGTTATTTCTGACACAACCAACCGCGTAGCCTAGTGGTTAGAGTGTTGGACTAGTAACCGAAAGGTTGCTAGATTGAATCCCCGAGCTGACAAGGTAAAAATCTGTCGTTCTGCTCCTGAACAAGGCAGTTAACCCACTGTTCCTAGGGCCGTCATTGAAAATAAGAATTTGTTCTTAACTGACTTTCCTAGTTAAATAAAGGTAAAATTACAGAAGAGGTGTTACTTCTGACACAACCAGCCTCGTTATTTCTGACACAACCAGCCTCGTTATTTCTGACACAACCAGCCGCGTTATTACTGACACAACCAGCCTCGTTACTTCTGACACAACCGGCCATGTTATTTCTGACACAACCAGCCTCGTTACTTCTGACACAACCAGCCTCGTTACTTCTGACACAACCAGCCTCGTTACTTCTGACACAACCAGCCTCGTTACTTCTGACACAACCAGCCTCGTTACTTCTGACACAACCAGCCTCGTTACTTCTGACACAACCAGCCTCGTTACTTCTGACACAACCAGCCTCGTTACTTCTGACACAACCAGCCTCGTTACTTCTGACACAACCAGCCTCGTTACTTCTGACACAACCAGCCTCGTTACTTCTGACACAACCAGCCTCGTTACTTCTGACACAACCAGCCTCGTTATTTCTGACACAACCAGCCTCGTTACTTCTGACACAACCAGCCTCGTTACTTCTGACACAACCAGCCTCGTTACTTCTGACACAACCAGCCTCGTTACTTCTGACACAACCAGCCTCGTTACTTCTGACACAACCAGCCATGTTATTTCTGACACAGACGATGTGTTACTTCTGAAGCAACCAAACGGTAAGAGAGTTGACCTGAGGCCTAAACTTAGTAACTCTATAATCCTAAACACTCCCAATCTCCTTTCCTGTAGGCCTAAATCCTTAGCTCACTCAACCTGCATTTATTTGACCAGTGAGGGCTACATACGCCTAGAGCAATTTTATAAACAGACCTTTATTTAGAAAATAGTTACATCATGCTTTGCCACGTCTTGGAATGAGACTGACCTTACCTCCTCTGGCTAAACAAGTATTCCACATAATTCTATACATCCTAAAAATAGCTCTCTTTTATTAACAGATGTAAACCTTTATTTTGAAAACGGGCCTAGTTGCGTGCGTTGCCACGTCTTTCGAATGGGATTGATGCTGTCCGTATGACAAAGTGTAATGTATGTATGTATTAGAGGTCGGCCAATTCATTAGGGACGATTTCCAAGTTATCATAACAATCGTTAATCGGTATTTTTGAACACCGATTTTCCAATTTTTATTTTACTTTTTTAAATTATTATTATTTATTTTTTAAATTTATACCTTTTATTTAACCTTTATTTAACTAGGCAAGTCAGTTAAGAACACATTCTTATTTTCAATGACAGCCTATGAACGGTGGATTAACTGCCATGTTCAGGGGCAGAACGACAGATTTTTACCTTGTCAGCTCGGGGATTTGTTTTTGCGATCTTCCAGTTACTCGTCCAACGCTCTAACCACCTGCTTTACATTGCACTCCACGAGGAGCCTGCGTGGCAGGCTGACTACCTGTTACGCGAGGGCTGCAAGAAGTCAAGGTAAGTTGCTAGCTAGCATTTAACTTATCTTATAAAAAATTATCAATCTAAACATAATCACTAGTTAACTACACATGGTTGATGATATTACTAGTTTATCTAGCATGTCCTGCGTTGCATGTAATCGATGCGGTGCCTGTTAATTTCTCATTGAATCACAGCCTACTTCGACAAACAGGTGATGATTTAACAAGCGCATTTGCGAAAAAAGCACTGTCGTTGCACCAATGTGTACCTAACCATAAACATCAATGCCTTTCTTTAAAATCAATACACAAGTATATATTTTTAAACTTGCATATTTTGTTAATATTGCCTGCTAACATGAATTTCTTATAACTAGGGAAATTGTCACTTCTCTTGCGTTCCAGTGCAAGCAGAGTCAGGGTATATGCAGCAGTCAGGGTATATGCAGCAGTCAGGGTATATGCAGCAGTCAGGGTATATGCAGCAGTCAGGGTATATGCAGCAGTCAGGGTATATGCAGGAGTTTGGGCCGCCTGGCTCGTTGCGAACTGTGTGAAGTCCATTTATTCCTAACAAAGGCCATAATTAATTTCCCAGAATTGTACATAATTATGACATAACATTGAAGGTTGTACAATGTAACAGCAATATTTAGACTTAGGGATGCCATCCGTTAGATAAAATATGGAATGGTTCCGTATTTCACTGAAAGAATAAACGTTTTGTTTTCGAAATGATAGTTTCCGGATTCGACCCTTTTAATGACCTAAGGTTCGTATTTCTGTGTGTTATTATGTTATTAAGTCTGATTTGATAGAGCAGTCTGACTGAGCGATGGTAGGCACCAGCAGGCTCGTAAGCATTCATTCAAACAGCACTTTCGTGCATTTTCCAGCAGCTCTTCGCAATGCTTCAAGCATTGCGCTGTTTATGACTTCAAGCCTATCAACTCCCGAGATTAGGCTGGTGTAACCGATGTGAAATGGCTAGCTAGTTATCAGGGTGTGCGCTAATAGCGTTTCAAACGTCACTCGCTCTGCGACTTGGAGTAGTTGTTCCCCTTGCTCTGCATGGGTAACTCTGCTTCGAGGGTTGTCGTTGTGTTCCTGGTTTGAGCCCAGGTAGGAGAGGGACGGAAGCTATACTGTTGCACTGGCAATACTAAAGTGCCTATAAGAACATCCAATAGTCAAAGAGAGAGAGAAATAGTCCTATAATTCCTATAATAACTACAACCTAAAACTTCTTACCTGGGAATATTGAAGACTCATGTTAAAAGGAACCACCAGCTTTCATATGTTCTCATGTTCTGAGCAAGGAACTTAAACGTTAGCTTTCTTACATGGCACATATTGCACTTTTACTTTCTTCTCCAACACTTTGTTTTTGCATTATTTAAACCAAATTGAACATGTTTCATTATTTATTTGAGGCGAAATTGATTTTATTTATGTATTATATTAAGTTCAAATAAGTGTTCATTTCAGTATTGTTGTAATTGTCATTACAAATAAATTTAAAAAATCGTCCGATTAATCGGTATCCGCTTTTTTTTGGTCCTCCAATAATCGGTATCTGTATCGGCGTTGAAAAATCATAATCGGTCGACCTCTAGTATGTATGTAACACCAGGGAAGTAGCCAAGTTAGCGTTGTGTTGTTCTGAGAAAAAAGGAAAGTTAAATTCTAATAGTCTAATCCCATGTATCCCCTTGCTCTTTCGCTGCTTAAAATACCTTAGCACGCTTGGACTGGAGGGAACACTGTGTGTGCGTGTGTGTGTAAAGTGTGTGTGCGTGTGTGTGTAAAGTGTGTGTGCGTGTGTGTGTGTGTGTGTGTGCAGTCAATTTACATACAGTTAAAACAGTGAAAACATTACACTTCACAACACATTATTACAGACTACATCTACAATACATAATCCATAGGTACCTGTGTGTAAAGTGTGTGTGTGTCTCCACAGTCCACGCTGTTACATAAGGTCTAGTTGTACCTTTTTCTTTAAATCTGATTGTACTGCTTGACTGAGTTGCATGATGTGGAATGGAGTTCCATATTGTCATGGCCCTATGTAGCACTATGTGTTTCCCGTAGTCTGTTCTGGCCTTGGGGACTGTGAAGAGACCTCTGGTGACATGTCTTGTGGGTTATTCATGAGTGTCTGAGCTGTGTGCTAGTAGTTTAAACAGACAGCTTTCAACATGTCAATAGTAGTGATGAAGTCAATCTCTCCTCTACATTGAGCTAGGAGAGATTGACATGCATATTATTAATGTTAGCTCTCTGTGTACATTGAAGGGTAAACTGTGCTGCTCTGTTCTGGGCCAATTTTAATTTGCCTATGTCCCTCTTTGTGGCACTTGACCATATGACTGGACAGTAGTCCAGGTACGACAAAACTAGGGCCTGTAGGGCTTGTTTGGTTGATAGCAGTGTCAAGAAAGCAGAGCAGCACTTTATTACGGCCAGACCTCTCCCTATTTTAGCTACCATTGCATCTGTATGTTTGACCATGACAGTTTACAATCCAGGGTTACTCCAAGTAGTTTAGTCTCCTCAAGTTGCTCAATTGCCACATCATTCATTACAAGATTTAGTTGAGGTTTAGGGTTTAGTTAACAATTTGTCCCAAACACAATGGTTTTATTTTTTGAAATATTTAGGACTAGCTTATTTCTTGACACCATTCTGAAACTGACTGCAGCTCTTTGTTAAGCATTTGCAGTGATTTCAATTGCTGTGGTAGCTGATGTGTGTAGTGTTGAGTCATCAGCATACATAGACACACAGGCTTTAGTCAGTGTCAGTGGCATGACATTTAGTAAAGATTTTAAAGAAGAAAGGGGCCTAGATAGCTGCCCTGGGGAATGCCTGACTCTACCTGGATTATATTGGAGAGGCTTCCATTAAAGAACACCCTCTGTGTTCTGTTAAGACAGGTAACTCTCAATCCACAATATAACATGGGCTGTAAAGCCATTACACAAATGTTTTTCCAGCAGCAGATTTGGATTGTTAATGTCAAAAGTTGCACTGAAGTCTAACAAAACAGTACTCTCACAATCTTCTCTCAGCCAATCATCAGAAATTTGTGTAAGCACAGTACATGTTGAATACTCTTCACTATGAGCGTGCTGAAAGTCTGTTTTTTAATTTGTTCATCGTGAAATTGCATTGTATCTGGACAAGCACAATTTTGTCCAAAAGTGTTGGTAACAGGCTGATTGGTTGGCTGTTTGAGCCAGTAAAGGGTGCTTTGCTGTTCTTAGGTAGTGGAATGACTTTTGCTTCCCTCCAGGCCTGAGGGCACACACTTTCTCTGTAGGCTTAGTTTGAAGAGGTGGCTAATAGGAGTGGTGTCATGCCTACTCCCACTCCGGTGCTCGACGTCGCCGGTCTACTAACCACCGGCCCTGTCAAACGTCATTACGTACACCTGTTCACCATCATTACGCACACCTGTTCACCATCATTACGCGCCCCTGTTCACCATCATTACGCACACCTGTTCACCATCATTACACACACCTGTTCACCAGCATTACGTACACCTGTTCACCATCATTACGCACACCTGTTCACCATCATTACGCACACCTGTTCACCATCATTACGCACACCTGTTCACCATCATTACGCACACCTGTTCACCATAACTACGTACACCTGGACATCATTATTTCCTTGATTACTTCCCCTTTATTTAACCCTCAGTAGCCATTAGTCACTAGGTAGTATTGTTTTGATTCACATTCTGCACACGTCTTACATTTGTTTATCTGCATTTATTCATTCTTAAACTCACCTTCTGCACCTGCTTCCTGACTCCCGGCGTATACGTAACAAGTGGCAATATCGTCCGCTATCATCCTCAGTAATTTTCCACCAAAGTTGTCAGACCGAGGTGGCTTGTCATTGTTGATAGACAGCATAAATTGTTTTTCACCTCGTCCACATGCACTTTACTGAATATAAATGACAATGCTTGTCTTGTAGGTTCGGATTTTGTTGTTATCATGTCATGCCTAAGTTAGCTAATCTTGCCAATGAATAAATCATTAAAGTAGTTGGCAATATCAGTGTGTTTTGTGATGAGAGGCATCTGATTCAATGAATGATGGCGACGAGTTCGCCTTTTTACCCAACATTTAATTTAACCAATCAGAGTCTAAGCCAGGGGATGGGGGTTCTACTAAGATATATGGAATTGTTTTAAGAAGGTACTAAGCTATTTGGAATTGTTTTAAGTAGGTCATACCAAGGATCATTTAGCAATTTATTTATTTTAAGACCCCTGGAAGTAATAAAACAACAACAACAAAAAACATTTATTTGATTAAAAAACATGTCTTCCTGCGATTAGCCCATTCAAACGCATGGAACAACAGATAGTCCCCCCCCAAAAAAATATCAAAGGGAAGTTTGTTCTGAAGTGTCTCTCCTTATCTGAGAGATAAAAGAACGATTGGGAATTTTTATTTATAATCTTTTTTCTTCTTTCACCCCCCCCACATTTTTGGCATTAAACTGTCCCCATATATACTGTACTTCCATACATCTTTTCAACTGGTACTGGCGGAGCTTCAGACAAGTTTTGTGAGGCCTGTGAGTATCCTAGAGCAAAACATGCACAGTACATGTTCGTGAGAGTCACCGTTGTGCAGAAGGGGTCATATTAGGGGGTCATATTAGAGTCTAGCCCGGATGGTTTGGATGCTACGGAGACACGAGTTTCCTGACACTTGAGGAGGCCATAGAGCAAAACGGAGAACACCATTGTGTTCGTAAGTGTCTCGTCTTTCCATAGAGGGTCATAATAGGTTGTAGGCTAATAAGTTTGTAGACCGCTTGGATGATACAGACTGATTCTCAGGATGTCACAGGGTCTGACAAACACCTCTCTAGCTCTGTCACCTTTCTCTCCAGATGTGGAAGTGTTACATAGGCTGTGCGGCCGGTCTGATTTGCCATTCCTTTTGTTTGTTCTTCCATTAGTTATAATAGTCTGAATGACTATCTGAGGAATTCTGCCCCACATTGTAACAAACCAGATAATAGCCTGTTGTGTCTTAAATGGGTGGAATTTACACCAATGATCAGTTCTGCTGTGTTTTGTGACAGATTTCAGACCAGAGGCTCTGCACACACACACACACACACACACACATCTCTCTCTTTCTGCTCTGGCTCATTTGCACAGTCAGGCTTTGGTCTATGTCGGAAGTCACTAACATTCATGCTTTGGCCTATGTCACGCTATGTCATAATCAGGCTTTGGCCTATGTCACGCTATGTCATAATCAGGCTTAGGCCCTACGTCACTGTCTTGTTTCAAGCAAGCTAATGCAGAAGTGACCAGACCTGGGTTCATATACTTTTTAGGGTGACTTGTATATAGTATCAGACCTGGGTTCATATACTATTTATGGTGACTTACAGACAGTACAAGACCTGGGTTCAAATACTATTTAGGGTGACTTATAGACAGTACCAGACCTGGGTTCAAATACTATTTAGGGTGACTTATAGACAGTACCAGACCTGGGTTCAAATACTATTTAGGGTGACTTATAGACAGTACCAGACCTGGGTTCAAATACTATTTAGGGTGACTTATAGACAGTACCAGACCTGGGTTCAAATACTATTTAGGGTGACTTGTATACAGTACCAGACCTGGGTTCAAATACTATTTAGGGTGACTTATAGACAGTACCAGACCTGGGTTCAAATACTATTTAGGGTGACTT
The DNA here is from genome assembly GCF_002021735.2 of Oncorhynchus kisutch. Classification (NCBI taxonomy): domain Eukaryota; kingdom Metazoa; phylum Chordata; class Actinopteri; order Salmoniformes; family Salmonidae; genus Oncorhynchus; species Oncorhynchus kisutch. Next base: position 7,875,042 of record NC_034193.2, read on the forward strand.
ATAGACAGTACCAGACCTGGGTTCAAATACTATTTAGGGTGACTTGTATACAGTACCAGACCTGGGTTCAAATACTATTTAGGGTGACTTGTATACAGTACCAGACCTGGGTTCAAATACTATTTAGGGTGACTTGTATACAGTACCAGACCTGGGTTCAAATACTATTTAGGGTGACTTATAGACAGTACCAGACCTGGGTTCAAATACTATTTAGGGTGACTTGTATACAGTACCAGACCTGGGTTCAAATACTATTTAGGGTGACTTATAAACAGTACCAGACCTGGGTTCAAATACTATTTAGGGTGACTTGTATACAGTACCAGACCTGGGTTCAAATACTATTTAGGGTGACTTATAGACAGTACCAGACCTGGGTTCAAATACTATTTAGGGTGACTTATAGACAGTACCAGACCTGGGTTCAAATACTATTTAGGGTGACTTATAGACAGTACCAGACCTGGGTTCAAATACTATTTAGGGTGACTTATAGACAGTACCAGACCTGGGTTCAAATACTATTTAGGGTGACTTGTATACAGTACCAGACCTGGGTTCAAATACTATTTAGGGTGACTTATAGACAGTACCAGACCTGGGTTCAAATACTATTTAGGGTGACTTATAGACAGTACCAGACCTGGGTTCAAATACTATTTAGGGTGACTTATAGACAGTACCAGACCTGGGTTCAAATACTATTTAGGGTGACTTATAGACAGTACCAGACCTGGGTTCAAATACTATTTAGGGTGACTTATAGACAGTACCAGACCTGGGTTCAAATACTATTTAGGGTGACTTATAGACAGTACCAGACCTGGGTTCAAATACTATTTAGGGTGACTTATAGACAGTACCAGACCTGGGTTCAAATACTATTTAGGGTGACTTATAGACAGTACCAGACCTGGGTTCAAATACTATTTAGGGTGACTTATAGACAGTACCAGACCTGGGTTCAAATACTATTTAGGGTGACTTGTATACAGTACCAGACCTGGGTTCAAATACTATTTAGGGTGACTTATAGACAGTACCAGACCTGGGTTCAAATACTATTTAGGGTGTTTCAAAGACATTTGGCATGTATTTAAAAACACTCAAAAACACAGTGTATTTTTCAATACTCCAACATACTTGCGTTTTAAAGAGATTCTCCAGGACTTTTGTATACTTTCTAGCCAGTAGTTCTGAAAGTAACGCTCACGAGACAAAAGTGGTCCCCGAAAATGGTGTACTACAATCAGTGTAGATGAACGGGAGGAGGCAGGTTAAAGAAGGATTTTTAAGTCTTGAGACAGTTGAGACATGGATGGTGTCTGTGTGCCAATCAGAGGGTGAATGGGCAAGACAAAATATTTAAGTGCCTTTGAACAGGGGTATGGTAGTAGGTGCCAGGCGCACCAGTTTGTGTGAAGAACTGCAACACTGCTTGGTTTTTCACGCTCAACAGTTTCCCGTGTGTATCAAGAATGGTCCACCATCCAAAAAGACATCTAGTCAAATTGACTAGACTCTGGGAAGTATTGGGAGTCAACATGCATCCCTGTGGAACGCTTTCGAAAATCTTGTAGAGTGTATGCCATGACGTATTGAGGACAAAAAGGGGGAGGGGTCAACTCAATATTAGGAAGGTGTGTTCCTACTGTTTGGAAAACTCAGTGTATATACAGTAAAAAAGTTTGGACACACCTACTCATTCCAGGTTTTTTTTATTTTTATTAAAACTATTTTCTACATTTTAGAATAACAGTGAAGACATCACAACTATGAAATAACGTACATGGAATCATGTAGTAACCAAAAAAGTATTAAATAAATCAAAATATATTTGAGATTCTTCTAAGTAGCCACCCTTTGCTTTGATGACAGCTTTGCACACTCTTGGCGTTCTCTCAACCAGCTTCATGGGCTCCTGAGTGGCCCAGCGGTCTAAGGCACTGCATCTCAGTGCTAGAGTGGTCACTACAGACCCTGGTTCAGCGGTCTAAGGCACTGCATCTCAGTGCTAAAGGTGTCACTACAGACCCTGGTTCAGCGGTCTAAGGCACTGTATCTCAGTGCTAGAGGTGTCACTACAGACACTGGTTCAGCGGTCTAAGGCACTGCATCTCAGTGCTCGTAGCGTCACTACAGACCCTGGTTCAGCAGTCTAAGGCACTGCATCTCAGTGCTAGAGGGGTCACTACAGACCCTGGTTCAGCGGTCTAAGGCACTGCGTCTCAGTGCTAGAGGCGTCACTACAGACCCTGGTTCAGCGGTCTAAGGCACTGCATCTCAGTGCTAAAGGTGTCATTACGGACCCTGGTTCAGCGGTCTAAGGCACTGCATCTCAGTGCTAGAGGGGTCACTACAGACGCCTTGGTTTGAATACAGGCTGTATCACATCCGGCCGTGATTGGGAGTTCCATAGGGCGGCGCTCAATTGGCCCAGCGTCGTTCGGGTTTGGCCGGTGAAGGCCGTCATTGTAAACAAGAATTTGTTCTTAACTGACTTAACTGACTTACCTAGTTAAAATTTAATAAAATGAGGTAGTCACCTGGAATGCATTTCAATTAACAGTGTATACATGTGTCTTTTGTCTTACCCATTCACCCTCTGAATTGTCAAGACAATCCATGTCTCAATTGTCTCAGGTTAAAGAAGGGTTTTCAAGCCTTGTCTCCTCCCCTTCATCTACACTGATTGACATGGATTTAGTGACATCTAGTGACAACAATAGGGTATCACAGCTTTCACCTGGATTCACCTGGTCAGTCTATGTTATGAAAAGAGCAGGTGTCATTCATGTTTTGTACACTCAGTGGATATATTTTCTGGGACCAAGTAAAAAAAAAAAATGTTTTGTACAATTTCAATTCATTTATTCCGTTTATATAACAGGTAATCGCGAGCTGCCACTCAAAATAAATCAAAAGTATGAAATACATACAGAGAAATTATCATTCGGGTCAAAAAAGGAAAAAAAAAATGTTATGTAAAGAAAAATTTACAAAAAGAGGCCTATATAGTTGACATGTCAGAGCATAAACTATACCAGGAAGTTCAAGGAACTGTCCATACATCCCCGAAGTAGAAGTGTGATGAGGCATATATCTTGGGAAAGGTATAAAACAAGTTCTAGAGTGTTGAAAGTTTCCAAGAGCACGGTGGTCTCCATCATTGGGAAATTGAAAACATATGGAACTACCTAGACTCTGTCTAGAGCTGGCCATCTTGGCACACTGAGCAACAAGGCAAGGAGGGCCTTGGTAAGGGAGGTGACCAAGAACCCAATGACAGAACTACAGAGTTCTTTGGCTGAGATGGGAGAACCTGCCAGAAAGACAAGTCTCTACAACACTTCACCAATCTGGGCTTTTTGGGAGTGGCTAGACGGAAGCCACTCCTGAGAAAAAGTCACATAACAGCACGCCTGGACTTAGCAAAAGTCAGTAGTATGCAAGTATAAACACCATGGGACCACGCAGCCGTCATACCGCTCAGGAAGGAGACGCAATCTGTCTCCTAGAGATGCACGTCATTTGGTGTGAAAAGTGCAAATCTTGTAAGGCACCAGGCAAAAGTTTCTGTGGCATGTTAATAAAAAAAAGATATATATTTGGCCAGAATGCAAAGCGCAATGTTTGGAGAAAAGCAGGAACAGCCGATCACCCGTCTAACACCATCCCTACTGTGAAGCATGGTGGTGGCAGCATCATGCCCTGGGGATTCTTTTCAGCGGCAGGGACTGGGAGACTGGTAAGTAAATAAATTGAGCCAAATACAGGCAAATCCTTAAAGGGAATCTGCTTCAGAGTGCAAACAACCTTAGACTGTGGCGCAAAAATGTACGTTCCAACAGGACAATGACCCCCAAGCATACAGCTAAAGCAACACTGGAATGGCTTCAGAACAAAAATGTAAAAGTCCTTGGCCCAGCTAAAGCCCAGACTTGTATCCCATTGAACATCTGTGGAACGACTTGAAGATCATCACTGCTCCCCCATCTAACTTAACAGTGCTTGATGAAATCTGAAAGGAAGAATGGGAGAAAATCCCAAAATCCAGATGTGCAAAGCTGATACAGACATACCTAAGCGGACTCAAAGCTCATACAGACATCTCCAAGCTGATACAGACATACCTAAGCTGATTCAATGATGATACAGACATACCTAAGCTGACTCAAAGCTGATACAGACATACCTAAACTGACTCACATACCTAAACTGACTCAAAGCTGATACAGACATACCTAAGATGACTCAAAGCTGATACAGACATACCTAAGCTGACTCAAAGCTGATACAGACATACCTAAACTGACTCAAAGCTGATACAGACATACCTAAGCTGACTCAAAGCTGATACAGACATACCTAAACTGACTCAAAGCTGATACAGACATACCTAAGCTGACTCAAAGCTGATACAGACATACCTAAACTGACTCACATACCTAAACTGACTCAAAGCTGATACAGACATACCTAAGATGACTCAAAGCTGATACAGACATACCTAAGCTGACTCAAAGCTGATACAGACATACCTAAACTGACTCAAAGCTGATACAGACATACCTAAGCTGACTCAAAGCTGATACAGACATACCTAAACTGACTCAAAGCTGATACAGACATACCTAAGATGACTCAAAGCTGATACAGACATACCTAAGCTGACTCAAAGCTGATACAGACATGCCTAAACTGACTCAAAGCTGATACAGACATACCTAAACTGACTCAAAGCTGATACAGACATACCTAAGCTGACTCAATGCTGATCAGCTAAACTGACTCAAAGCTGATACAGACATACCTAAGCTGACTCAAAGCTGATACAGACATACCTAAACTGACTCGCATACCTAAACTGACTCAAAGCTGATACAGACATACCTAAGATGACTCAAAGCTGATACAGACATACCTAAACTGACTCAAAGCTGATACAGACATACCTAAGCTGACTCAAAGCTGATACAGACATACCTAAGCTGACTCAAAGCTGATACAGACATACCTAAACTGACTCAAAGCTGATACAGACATACCTAAGATGACTCAAAGCTGATACAGACATACCTAAGCTGACTCAAAGCTGATACAGACATACCTAAACTGACTCAAAGCTGATACAGACATACCTAAGATGACTCAAAGCTGATACAGACATACCTAAGCTGACTCAAAGCTGATACAGACATGCCTAAACTGACTCAAAGCTGATACAGACATACCTAAACTGACTCAAAGCTGATACAGACATACCTAAGCTGACTCAATGCTGATACAGACATACCTAAGCTGATACAGACATACCTAAGCTGACTCAAAGCTGATACAGACATACCTAAGCTGACTCAAAGCTGATACAGACATACCTAAACTGACTCAAAGCTGATACAGACATACCTAAGATGACTCAAAGCTGATACAGACATACCTAAGCTGACTCAAAGCTGATACAGACATGCCTAAACTGACTCAAAGCTGATACAGACATACCTAAACTGACTCAAAGCTGATACAGACATACCTAAGCTGACTCAATGCTGATACAGACATACCTAAGCTGATACAGACATACCTAAGCTGACTCAAAGCTGATACAGACATACCTAAACTGACTCACATACCTAAACTGACTCAAAGCTGATACAGACATACCTAAGATGACTCAAAGCTGATACAGACATACCTAAGCTGACTCAATGCTGATACAGACATACCTAAGCTGACTCAATGCTGATACAGACATACCTAAGCTGTCTCAAAGCTGATACAGACATACCTAAACTGACTCACATACCTAAACTGACTCAAAGCTGATACAGACATACCTAAGATGACTCAAAGCTGATACAGACATACCCAAGCTGACTCAATGCTGATACAGACATACCTAAGCTGATACAGACATACCTAAGGTGACTCAAAGCTGATACAGACATACCTAAACTGACTCAAAGCTGATACAGACATACCTAAGCTGACTCAAAGCTGATACAGACATACCTAAACTGACTCACATACCTAAACTGACTCAAAGCTGATACAGACATACCTAAGCTGACTCAAAGCTGATATACATACCTAAGCTGACTCAAAGCTGATACAGACATACCTAAACTGACTCACATACCTAAACTGACTCAAAGCTGATACAGACATACCTAAACTGACTCACATACCTAAACTGACTCAAAGCTGATACAGACATGCCTAAACTGACTCAAAGCTGATACAGACATACCTAAACTGACTCAAAGCTGATACAGACATACCTAAGCTGACTCAAAGCTGATACAGACATACCTAAGCTGATACAGACATACCTAAGCTGACTCAAAGCTGATACAGACATACCTAAGCTGACTCAAAGCTGATACAGACATACCTAAACTGACTTAAAGCTGATACAGACATACCTAAGCTGACTCAAAGCTGATACAGACATACCTAAACTGACTCAAAGCTGATACAGACATACCTAAGATGACTCAAAGCTGATACAGACATACCTAAGATGACTCAAAGCTGATACAGACATACCTAAGCTGACTCAAAGCTGATACAGACATACCTAAGCTGACTCAAAGCTGATACAGACATACCTAAGCTGACTCAAAGCTGATACAGACATACCTAAGCTGACTCAAAGCTGATACAGACATACCTAAGCTGACTCAAAGCTGATACAGACATACCTAAGATGACTCAAAGCTGATACAGACATACCTAAGCTGACTCAAAGCTGATACAGACATACCTAAGATGACTCAAAGCTGATACAGACATACCTAAGCTGACTCAAAGCTGATACAGACATACCTAAGCTGACTCAAAGCTGATACAGACATACCTAAGCTGATTCAATGATGATACAGACATACCTAAGCTGACTCAAAGCTGATACAGACATACCTAAGATGACTCAAAGCTGATACAGACATACCTAAGCTGACTCAAAGCTGATACAGACATACCTAAGATGACTCAAAGCTGATACAGACATACCTAAGCTGACTCAAAGCTGATACAGACATACCTAAGCTGACTCAAAGCTGATACAGACATACCTAAACTGACTCAAAGCTGATACAGACATACCTAAGCTGACTCAGAGCTGATACAGACATACCTAAGCTGACTCAAAGCTGATACAGACATACCTAAGCTGACTCAAAGCTGATACAGACATACCTAAGCCGACTCAAAGCTGATACAGACATACCTAAGCTGACTCAAAGCTGATACAGACATACCTAAACTGACTCAAAGCTGATACAGACATACCTAAGCGGACTCAAAGCTCATACAGACATCTCCAAGCTGATACAGACATACCTAAGCTGATTCAATGATGATACAGACATACCTAAGCTGACTCAAAGCTGATACAGACATACCTAAACTGACTCAAAGCTGATACAGACATACCTAAGATGACTCAAAGCTGATACAGACATACCTAAGCTGACTCAAAGCTGATACAGACATACCTAAACTGACTCAAAGCTGATACAGACATACCTAAGCTGACTCAAAGCTGATACAGACATACCTAAACTGACTCAAAGCTGATACAGACATACCTAAGCTGACTCAAAGCTGATACAGACATACCTAAGCTGACTCAAAGCTGATACAGACATACCTAAACTGACTCAAAGCTGATACAGACATACCTAAGCTGACTCAAAGCTGATACAGACATACCTAAGCTGACTCAAAGCTGATATACATACCTAAGCTGACTCAAAGCTGATACAGACATACCTAAACTGACTCACATACCTAAACTGACTCAAAGCTGATACAGACATACCTAAACTGACTCACATACCTAAACTGACTCAAAGCTGATACAGACATACCTAAACTGACTCAAAGCTGATACAGACATACCTAAACTGACTCAAAGCTGATACAGACATACCTAAGCTGACTCAAAGCTGATACAGACATACCTAAACTGACTCAAAGCTGATACAGACATACCTAAGCTGACTCAAAGCTGATACAGACATACCTAAGCTGACTCAAAGCTGATACAGACATACCTAAACTGACTCAAAGCTGATACAGACATACCTAAGCTGACTCAAAGCTGATACAGACATACCTAAACTGACTCACATACCTAAACTGACTCAAAGCTGATACAGACATACCTAAGATGACTCAAAGCTGATACAGACATACCTAAGCTGACTCAAAGCTGATACAGACATACCTAAACTGACTCAAAGCTGATACAGACATACCTAAGCTGACTCAAAGCTGATACAGACATACCTAAGCTGACTCAAAGCTGATACAGACATACCTAAACTGACTCAAAGCTGATACAGACATACCTAAGATGACTCAAAGCTGATACAGACATACCTAAGCTGACTCAAAGCTGATACAGACATACCTAAACTGACTCAATGCTGATCAGCTAAACTGACTCAAAGCTGATACAGACATACCTAAGCTGACTCAAAGCTGATACAGACATACCTAAACTGACTCGCATACCTAAACTGACTCAAAGCTGATACAGACATACCTAAGATGACTCAAAGCTGATACAGACATACCTAAGCTGACTCAAAGCTGATACAGACATACCTAAGCTGACTCAAAGCTGATACAGACATACCTAAACTGACTCAAAGCTGATACAGACATACCTAAGATGACTCAAAGCTGATACAGACATACCTAAGCTGACTCAAAGCTGATACAGACATACCTAAACTGACTCAAAGCTGATACAGACATACCTAAGATGACTCAAAGCTGATACAGACATACCTAAGATGACTCAAAGCTGATACAGACATACCTAAGCTGACTCAATGCTGATACAGACATACCTAAGCTGACTCAATGCTGATACAGACATACCTAAGCTGTCTCAAAGCTGATACAGACATACCTAAACTGACTCACATACCTAAACTGACTCAAAGCTGATACAGACATACCTAAGATGACTCAAAGCTGATACAGACATACCCAAGCTGACTCAATGCTGATACAGACATACCTAAGCTGATACAGACATACCTAAGGTGACTCAAAGCTGATACAGACATACCTAAACTGACTCAAAGCTGATACAGACATACCTAAGCTGACTCAAAGCTGATACAGACATACCTAAACTGACTCACATACCTAAACTGACTCAAAGCTGATACAGACATACCTAAGCTGACTCAAAGCTGATATACATACCTAAGCTGACTCAAAGCTGATACAGACATACCTAAACTGACTCACATACCTAAACTGACTCAAAGCTGATACAGACATACCTAAACTGACTCACATACCTAAACTGACTCAAAGCTGATACAGACATGCCTAAACTGACTCAAAGCTGATACAGACATACCTAAACTGACTCAAAGCTGATACAGACATACCTAAGCTGACTCAAAGCTGATACAGACATACCTAAGCTGATACAGACATACCTAAGCTGACTCAAAGCTGATACAGACATACCTAAGCTGACTCAAAGCTGATACAGACATACCTAAACTGACTCAAAGCTGATACAGACATACCTAAGCTGACTCAAAGCTGATACAGACATACCTAAACTGACTCAACGCTGATACAGACATACCTAAGATGACTCAAAGCTGATACAGACATACCTAAGATGACTCAAAGCTGATACAGACATACCTAAGCTGACTCAAAGCTGATACAGACATACCTAAGCTGACTCAAAGCTGATACAGACATACCTAAGCTGACTCAAAGCTGATACAGACATACCTAAGCTGACTCAAAGCTGATACAGACATACCTAAGCTGACTCAAAGCTGATACAGACATACCTAAGATGACTCAAAGCTGATACAGACATACCTAAGCTGACTCAAAGCTGATACAGACATACCTAAGATGACTCAAAGCTGATACAGACATACCTAAGCTGACTCAAAGCTGATACAGACATACCTAAGCTGACTCAAAGCTGATACAGACATACCTAAACTGACTCAAAGCTGATACAGACATACCTAAGCTGACTCAGAGCTGATACAGACATACCTAAGCTGACTCAAAGCTGATACAGACATACCTAAGCTGACTCAAAGCTGATACAGACATACCTAAGCCGACTCAAAGCTGATACAGACATACCTAAGCTGACTCAAAGCTGATACAGACATACCTAAACTGACTCAAAGCTGATACAGACATACCTAAGCGGACTCAAAGCTCATACAGACATCTCCAAGCTGATACAGACATACCTAAGCTGATTCAATGATGATACAGACATACCTAAGCTGACTCAAAGCTGATACAGACATACCTGAACTGACTCAAAGCTGATACAGACATACCTAAGATGACTCAAAGCTGATACAGACATACCTAAGCTGACTCAAAGCTGATACAGACATACCTAAACTGACTCAAAGCTGATACAGACATACCTATGCTGACTCAAAGCTGATACAGACATACCTAAGCTGACTCAAAGCTGATACAGACATACCTAAACTGACTCAAAGCTGATACAGACATACCTAAGCTGACTCAAAGCTGATACAGACATACCTAAACTGACTCACATACCTAAACTGACTCAAAGCTGATACAGACATACCTAAGATGACTCAAAGCTGATACAGACATACCTAAGCTGACTCAAAGCTGATACAGACATACCTAAACTGACTCAAAGCTGATACAGACATACCTAAGCTGACTCAAAGCTGATACAGACATACCTAAGCTGACTCAAAGCTGATACAGACATACCTAAACTGACTCAAAGCTGATACAGACATACCTAAGATGACTCAAAGCTGATACAGACATACCTAAGCTGACTCAAAGCTGATACAGACATACCTAAACTGACTCAATGCTGATCAGCTAAACTGACTCAAAGCTGATACAGACATACCTAAGCTGACTCAAAGCTGATACAGACATACCTAAACTGACTCGCATACCTAAACTGACTCAAAGCTGATACAGACATACCTAAGATGACTCAAAGCTGATACAGACATACCTAAACTGACTCAAAGCTGATACAGACATACCTAAACTGACTCAAAGCTGATACAGACATACCTAAGATGACTCAAAGCTGATACAGACATACCTAAGCTGACTCAAAGCTGATACAGACATACCTAAGCTGACTCAAAGCTGATACAGACATACCTAAACTGACTCAAAGCTGATACAGACATACCTATGCTGACTCAAAGCTGATACAGACATACCTAAGCTGACTCAAAGCTGATACAGACATACCTAAACTGACTCAAAGCTGATACAGACATACCTAAGCTGACTCAAAGCTGATACAGACATACCTAAACTGACTCACATACCTAAACTGACTCAAAGCTGATACAGACATACCTAAGATGACTCAAAGCTGATACAGACATACCTAAGCTGACTCAAAGCTGATACAGACATACCTAAACTGACTCAAAGCTGATACAGACATACCTAAGCTGACTCAAAGCTGATACAGACATACCTAAGCTGACTCAAAGCTGATACAGACATACCTAAACTGACTCAAAGCTGATACAGACATACCTAAGATGACTCAAAGCTGATACAGACATACCTAAGCTGACTCAAAGCTGATACAGACATACCTAAACTGACTCAATGCTGATCAGCTAAACTGACTCAAAGCTGATACAGACATACCTAAGCTGACTCAAAGCTGATACAGACATACCTAAACTGACTCGCATACCTAAACTGACTCAAAGCTGATACAGACATACCTAAGATGACTCAAAGCTGATACAGACATACCTAAACTGACTCAAAGCTGATACAGACATACCTAAACTGACTCAAAGCTGATACAGACATACCTAAGATGACTCAAAGCTGATACAGACATACCTAAGCTGACTCAAAGCTGATACAGACATACCTAAACTGACTCAAAGCTGATACAGACATTCCTAAGATGACTCAAAGCTGATACAGACATACCTAAGCTGACTCAAAGCTGATACAGACATGCCTAAACTGACTCAAAGCTGATACAGACATACCTAAACTGACTCAAAGCTGATACAGACATACCTAAGCTGACTCAATGCTGATACAGACATACCTAAGCTGATACAGACATACCTAAGCTGACTCAAAGCTGATACAGACATACCTAAACTGACTCACATACCTAAACTGACTCAAAGCTGATACAGACATACCTAAGATGACTCAAAGCTGATACAGACATACCTAAGCTGACTCAATGCTGATACAGACATACCTAAGCTGATACAGACATACCTAAGCTGACTCAAAGCTGATACAGACATACCTAAACTGACTCAAAGCTGATACAGACATACCTAAACTGACTCAAAGCTGATACAGACATACCTAAACTGACTCAAAGCTGATACAGACATACCTAAGATGACTCAAAGCTGATGCAGACATACCTAAGATGACTCAAAGCTGATGCAGACATACCTAAGCTGACTCAAAGCTGATACAGACATACCTAAACTGACTCAAAGCTGATACAGACATACCTAAGATGACTCAAAGCTGATACAGACATACCTAAGCTGACTCAAAGCTGATACAGACATACCTAAACTGACTCAAAGCTGATACAGACATACCTAAGATGACTCAAAGCTGATACAGACATACCTAAGATGACTCAAAGCTGATACAGACATACCTAAGCTGACTCAATGCTGATACAGACATACCTAAGCTGACTCAATGCTGATACAGACATACCTAAGCTGTCTCAAAGCTGATACAGACATACCTAAACTGACTCACATACCTAAACTGACTCAAAGCTGATACAGACATACCTAAGATGACTCAAAGCTGATACAGACATACCCAAGCTGACTCAATGCTGATACAGACATACCTAAGCTGATACAGACATACCTAAGGTGACTCAAAGCTGATACAGACATACCTAAACTGACTCAAAGCTGATACAGACATACCTAAGCTGACTCAAAGCTGATACAGACATACCTAAACTGACTCACATACCTAAACTGACTCAAAGCTGATACAGACATACCTAAGCTGACTCAAAGCTGATATACATACCTAAGCTGACTCAAAGCTGATACAGACATACCTAAACTGACTCACATACCTAAACTGACTCAAAGCTGATACAGACATACCTAAACTGACTCACATACCTAAACTGACTCAAAGCTGATACAGACATGCCTAAACTGACTCAAAGCTGATACAGACATACCTAAACTGACTCAAAGCTGATACAGACATACCTAAGCTGACTCAAAGCTGATACAGACATACCTAAGCTGATACAGACATACCTAAGCTGACTCAAAGCTGATACAGACATACCTAAGCTGACTCAAAGCTGATACAGACATACCTAAACTGACTCAAAGCTGATACAGACATACCTAAGCTGACTCAAAGCTGATACAGACATACCTAAACTGACTCAACGCTGATACAGACATACCTAAGATGACTCAAAGCTGATACAGACATACCTAAGATGACTCAAAGCTGATACAGACATACCTAAGCTGACTCAAAGCTGATACAGACATACCTAAGCTGACTCAAAGCTGATACAGACATACCTAAGCTGACTCAAAGCTGATACAGACATACCTAAGCTGACTCAAAGCTGATACAGACATACCTAAGCTGACTCAAAGCTGATACAGACATACCTAAGATGACTCAAAGCTGATACAGACATACCTAAGCTGACTCAAAGCTGATACAGACATACCTAAGATGACTCAAAGCTGATACAGACATACCTAAGCTGACTCAAAGCTGATACAGACATACCTAAGCTGACTCAAAGCTGATACAGACATACCTAAACTGACTCAAAGCTGATACAGACATACCTAAGCTGACTCAGAGCTGATACAGACATACCTAAGCTGACTCAAAGCTGATACAGACATACCTAAGCTGACTCAAAGCTGATACAGACATACCTAAGCCGACTCAAAGCTGATACAGACATACCTAAGCTGACTCAAAGCTGATACAGACATACCTAAACTGACTCAAAGCTGATACAGACATACCTAAGCGGACTCAAAGCTCATACAGACATCTCCAAGCTGATACAGACATACCTAAGCTGATTCAATGATGATACAGACATACCTAAGCTGACTCAAAGCTGATACAGACATACCTGAACTGACTCAAAGCTGATACAGACATACCTAAGATGACTCAAGCTGATACAGACATACCTAAGCTGACTCAAAGCTGATACAGACATACCTAAACTGACTCAAAGCTGATACAGACATACCTATGCTGACTCAAAGCTGATACAGACATACCTAAGCTGACTCAAAGCTGATACAGACATACCTAAACTGACTCAAAGCTGATACAGACATACCTAAGCTGACTCAAAGCTGATACAGACATACCTAAACTGACTCACATACCTAAACTGACTCAAAGCTGATACAGACATACCTAAGATGACTCAAAGCTGATACAGACATACCTAAGCTGACTCAAAGCTGATACAGACATACCTAAACTGACTCAAAGCTGATACAGACATACCTAAGCTGACTCAAAGCTGATACAGACATACCTAAGCTGACTCAAAGCTGATACAGACATACCTAAACTGACTCAAAGCTGATACAGACATACCTAAGATGACTCAAAGCTGATACAGACATACCTAAGCTGACTCAAAGCTGATACAGACATACCTAAACTGACTCAATGCTGATCAGCTAAACTGACTCAAAGCTGATACAGACATACCTAAGCTGACTCAAAGCTGATACAGACATACCTAAACTGACTCGCATACCTAAACTGACTCAAAGCTGATACAGACATACCTAAGATGACTCAAAGCTGATACAGACATACCTAAGCTGACTCAAAGCTGATACAGACATACCTAAACTGACTCAAAGCTGATACAGACATTCCTAAGATGACTCAAAGCTGATACAGACATACCTAAGCTGACTCAAAGCTGATACAGACATGCCTAAACTGACTCAAAGCTGATACAGACATACCTAAACTGACTCAAAGCTGATACAGACATACCTAAGCTGACTCAATGCTGATACAGACATACCTAAGCTGATACAGACATACCTAAGCTGACTCAAAGCTGATACAGACATACCTAAACTGACTCACATACCTAAACTGACTCAAAGCTGATACAGACATACCTAAGATGACTCAAAGCTGATACAGACATACCTAAGCTGACTCAATGCTGATACAGACATACCTAAGCTGATACAGACATACCTAAGCTGACTCAAAGCTGATACAGACATACCTAAACTGACTCAAAGCTGATACAGACATACCTAAACTGACTCAAAGCTGATACAGACATACCTAAGATGACTCAAAGCTGATGCAGACATACCTAAGCTGACTCAAAGCTGATACAGACATGCCTAAACTGACTCAAAGCTGATACAGACATACCTAAGCTGACTCAATGCTGATACAGACATACCTAAGCTGATACAGACATACCTAAGCTGACTCAAAGCTGATACAGACATACCTAAACTGACTCACATACCTAAACTGACTCAAAGCTGATACAGACATACCTAAGATGACTCAAAGCTGATACAGACATACCTAAGCTGACTCAATGCTGATACAGACATACCTAAGCTGATACAGACATACCTAAGCTGACTCAAAGCTGATACAGACATACCTAAACTTACTCAAAGCTGATACAGACATACCTAAGCTGACTCAAAGCTGATACAGACATACCTAAACTGACTCACATACCTAAACTGACTCAAAGCTGATACAGACATACCTAAGCTGACTCAAAGCTGATAGACATACCTAAGCTGACTCAAAGCTGATACAGACATACCTAAACTCACTCACATACCTAAACTGACTCAAAGCTGATACAGACATACCTAAACTGACTCACATACCTAAACTGACTCAAAGCTGATACAGACATGCCTAAACTGACTCAAAGCTGATACAGACATACCTAAACTGACTCAAAGCTGATACAGACATACCTAAGCTGACTCAAAGCTGATACAGACATACCTGAGCTGATACAGACATACCTAAGCTGACTCAAAGCTGATACAGACATACCTAAACTGACTCAAAGCTGATACAGACATACCTAAGCTGACTCAAAGCTGATCAGCTAAACTGACTCAAAGCTGATACAGACATACCTAAGCTGACTCAAAGCTGATACAGACATACCTAAACTGACTCGCATACCTAAACTGACTCAAAGCTGATACAGACATACCTAAGATGACTCAAAGCTGATACAGACATACCTAAACTGACTCAAAGCTGATACAGACATACCTAAGCTGACTCAAAGCTGATACAGACATACCTAAGCTGACTCAAAGCTGATACAGACATACCTAAACTGACTCAAACCTGATACAGACATACCTAAGATGACTCAAAGCTGATACAGACATACCTAAGCTGACTCAAAGCTGATACAGACATACCTAAACTGACTCAAAGCTGATACAGACATACCTAAGATGACTCAAAGCTGATACAGACATACCTAAGCTGACTCAAAGCTGATACAGACATGCCTAAACTGACTCAAAGCTGATACAGACATACCTAAACTGACTCAAAGCTGATACAGACATACCTAAGCTGACTCAATGCTGATACAGACATACCTAAGCTGATACAGACATACCTAAGCTGACTCAAAGCTGATACAGACATACCTAAACTGACTCACATACCTAAACTGACTCAAAGCTGATACAGACATACCTAAGATGACTCAAAGCTGATACAGACATACCTAAGCTGACTCAATGCTGATACAGACATACCTAAGCTGATACAGACATACCTAAGCTGACTCAAAGCTGATACAGACATACCTAAACTGACTCAAAGCTGATACAGACATACCTAAACTGACTCAAAGCTGATACAGACATACCTAAGATGACTCAAAGCTGATACAGACATACCTAAGCTGACTCAAAGCTGATACAGACATGCCTAAACTGACTCAAAGCTGATACAGACATACCTAAGCTGACTCAATGCTGATACAGACATACCTAAGCTGATACAGACATACCTAAGCTGACTCAAAGCTGATACAGACATACCTAAACTGACTCACATACCTAAACTGACTCAAAGCTGATACAGACATACCTAAGATGACTCAAAGCTGATACAGACATACCTAAGCTGACTCAATGCTGATACAGACATACCTAAGCTGATACAGACATACCTAAGCTGACTCAAAGCTGATACAGACATACCTAAACTGACTCAAAGCTGATACAGACATACCTAAGCTGACTCAAAGCTGATACAGACATACCTAAACTGACTCACATACCTAAACTGACTCAAAGCTGATACAGACATACCTAAGCTGACTCAAAGCTGATACAGACATACCTAAACTGACTCACATACCTAAACTGACTCAAAGCTGATACAGACATACCTAAACTGACTCACATACCTAAACTGACTCAAAGCTGATACAGACATGCCTAAACTGACTCAAAGCTGATACAGACATACCTAAACTGGCTCAAAGCTGATACAGACATACCTAAGCTGACTCAAAGCTGATACAGACATACCTAAGCTGATACAGACATACCTAAGCTGACTCAAAGCTGATACAGACATACCTAAACTGACTCAAAGCTGATACAGCGATACCTAAGCTGACTCAAAGCTGATCAGCTAAACTGACTCAAAGCTGATACAGACATACCTAAGCTGACTCAAAGCTGATACAGACATACCTAAACTGACTCGCATACCTAAACTGACTCAAAGCTGATACAGACATACCTACGATGACTCAAAGCTGATACAGACATACCTAAACTGACTCAAAGCTGATACAGACATACCTAAGCTGACTCAAAGCTGATACAGACATACCTAAGCTGACTCAAAGCTGATACAGACATACCTAAACTGACTCAAAGCTGATACAGACATACCTAAGATGACTCAAAGCTGATACAGACATACCTAAGCTGACTCAAAGCTGATACAGACATACCTAAACTGACTCAAAGCTGATACAGACATACCTAAGATGACTCAAAGCTGATACAGACATACCTAAGCTGACTCAAAGCTGATACAGACATGCCTAAACTGACTCAAAGCTGATACAGACATACCTAAACTGACTCAAAGCTGATACAGACATACCTAAGCTGACTCAATGCTGATACAGACATACCTAAGCTGATACAGACATACCTAAGCTGACTCAAAGCTGATACAGACATACCTAAACTGACTCACATACCTAAACTGACTCAAAGCTGATACAGACATACCTAAGATGACTCAAAGCTGATACAGACATACCTAAGCTGACTCAATGCTGATACAGACATACCTAAGCTGATACAGACATACCTAAGCTGACTCAAAGCTGATACAGACATACCTAAACTGACTCAAAGCTGATACAGACATACCTAAACTGACTCAAAGCTGATACAGACATACCTAAGATGACTCAAAGCTGATACAGACATACCTAAGCTGACTCAAAGCTGATACAGACATGCCTAAACTGACTCAAAGCTGATACAGACATACCTAAGCTGACTCAATGCTGATACAGACATACCTAAGCTGATACAGACATACCTAAGCTGACTCAAAGCTGATACAGACATACCTAAACTGACTCAATGCTGATACAGACATACCTAAGCTGATACAGACATACCTAAGCTGACTCAAAGCTGATACAGACATACCTAAACTGACTCAAAGCTGATACAGACATACCTAAGCTGACTCAAAGCTGATACAGACATACCTAAACTGACTCACATACCTAAACTGACTCAAAGCTGATACAGACATACCTAAGCTGACTCAAAGCTGATAGACATACCTAAGCTGACTCAAAGCTGATACAGACATACCTAAACTGACTCACATACCTAAACTGACTCAAAGCTGATACAGACATACCTAAACTGACTCACATACCTAAACTGACTCAAAGCTGATACAGACATGCCTAAACTGACTCAAAGCTGATACAGACATACCTAAACTGACTCAAAGCTGATACAGACATACCTAAGCTGACTCAAAGCTGATACAGACATACCTAAGCTGATACAGACATACCTAAGCTGACTCAAAGCTGATACAGACATACCTAAGCTGACTCAAAGCTGATACAGACATACCTAAACTGACTCAAAGCTGATACAGACATACCTAAGCTGACTCAAAGCTGATACAGACATACCTAAGCTGACTCAAAGCTGATACAGACATACCTAAGCTGACTCAAAGCTGATACAGACATACCTAAACTGACTCAAAGCTGATACAGACATACCTAAGATGACTCAAAGCTGATACAGACATACCTAAGCTGACTCAAAGCTGATACAGACATACCTAAACTGACTCAAAGCTGATACAGACATACCTAAGATGACTCAAAGCTGATACAGACATACCTAAGCTGACTCAAAGCTGATACAGACATGCCTAAACTGACTCAAAGCTGATACAGACATACCTAAACTGACTCAAAGCTGATACAGACATACCTAAGCTGACTCAATGCTGATACAGACATACCTAAGCTGATACAGACATACCTAAGCTGACTCAAAGCTGATACAGACATACCTAAACTGACTCACATACCTAAGCTGACTCAAAGCTGATACAGACATACCTAAGATGACTCAAAGCTGATACAGACATACCTAAGCTGACTCAATGCTGATACAGACATACCTAAGCTGATACAGACATACCTAAGCTGACTCAAAGCTGATACAGACATACCTAAACTGACTCAAAGCTGATACAGACATACCTAAGCTGACTCAAAGCTGATACAGACATACCTAAGATGACTCAAAGCTGATACAGACATACCTAAGCTGACTCAAAGCTGATACAGACATGCCTAAACTGACTCAAAGCTGATACAGACATACCTAAGCTGACTCAATGCTGATACAGACATACCTAAGCTGATACAGACATACCTAAGCTGACTCAAAGCTGATACAGACATACCTAAACTGACTCAATGCTGATACAGACATACCTAAGCTGATACAGACATACCTAAGCTGACTCAAAGCTGATACAGACATACCTAAACTGACTCAAAGCTGATACAGACATACCTAAGCTGACTCAAAGCTGATACAGACATACCTAAACTGACTCACATACCTAAACTGACTCAAAGCTGATACAGACATACCTAAGCTGACTCAAAGCTGATAGACATACCTAAGCTGACTCAAAGCTGATACAGACATACCTAAACTGACTCACATACCTAAACTGACTCAAAGCTGATACAGACATACCTAAACTGACTCACATACCTAAACTGACTCAAAGCTGATACAGACATGCCTAAACTGACTCAAAGCTGATACAGACATACCTAAACTGACTCAAAGCTGATACAGACATACCTAAGCTGACTCAAAGCTGATACAGACATACCTAAGCTGATACAGACATACCTAAGCTGACTCAAAGCTGATACAGACATACCTAAGCTGACTCAAAGCTGATACAGACATACCTAAACTGACTCAAAGCTGATACAGACATACCTAAGCTGACTCAAAGCTGATACAGACATACCTAAGCTGACTCAAAGCTGATACAGACATACCTAAGCTGACTCAAAGCTGATACAGACATACCTAAACTGACTCAAAGCTGATACAGACATACCTAAGATGACTCAAAGCTGATACAGACATACCTAAGCTGACTCAAAGCTGATACAGACATACCTAAACTGACTCAAAGCTGATACAGACATACCTAAGATGACTCAAAGCTGATACAGACATACCTAAGCTGACTCAAAGCTGATACAGACATGCCTAAACTGACTCAAAGCTGATACAGACATACCTAAACTGACTCAAAGCTGATACAGACATACCTAAGCTGACTCAATGCTGATACAGACATACCTAAGCTGATACAGACATACCTAAGCTGACTCAAAGCTGATACAGACATACCTAAACTGACTCACATACCTAAGCTGACTCAAAGCTGATACAGACATACCTAAGATGACTCAAAGCTGATACAGACATACCTAAGCTGACTCAATGCTGATACAGACATACCTAAGCTGATACAGACATACCTAAGCTGACTCAAAGCTGATACAGACATACCTAAACTGACTCAAAGCTGATACAGACATACCTAAGCTGACTCAAAGCTGATACAGACATACCTAAGATGACTCAAAGCTGATACAGACATACCTAAGCTGACTCAAAGCTGATACAGACATGCCTAAACTGACTCAAAGCTGATACAGACATACCTAAACTGACTCAAAGCTGATACAGACATACCTAAGCTGACTCAATGCTGATACAGACATACCTAAGCTGATACAGACATACCTAAGCTGACTCAAAGCTGATACAGACATACCTAAACTGACTCACATACCTAAACTGACTCAAAGCTGATACAGACATACCTAAGATGACTCAAAGCTGATACAGACATACCTAAGCTGACTCAATGCTGATACAGACATACCTAAGCTGATACAGACATACCTAAGCTGACTCAAAGCTGATACAGACATACCTAAACTGACTCAAAGCTGATACAGACATACCTAAGATGACTCAAAGCTGATACAGACATACCTAAGCTGACTCAAAGCTGATACAGACATGCCTAAACTGACTCAAAGCTGATACAGACATACCTAAACTGACTCAAAGCTGATACAGACATACCTAAGCTGACTCAATGCTGATACAGACATACCTAAGCTGATACAGACATACCTAAGCTGACTCAAAGCTGATACAGACATACCTAAACTGACTCACGTACCTAAACTGACTCAAAGCTGATACAGACATACCTAAGATGACTCAAAGCTGATACAGACATACCTAAGCTGACTCAATGCTGATACAGACATACCTAAGCTGACTCAAAGCTGATACAGACATACCTAAACTGACTCAAAGCTGATACAGACATACCTAAGCTGACTCAAAGCTGATACAGACATACCTAAACTGACTCACATACCTAAACTGACTCAAAGCTGATACAGACATACCTAAGCTGACTCAAAGCTGATAGACATACCTAAGCTGACTCAAAGCTGATACAGACATACCTAAACTGACTCACATACCTAAACTGACTCAAAGCTGATACAGACATACCTAAACTGACTCACATACCTAAACTGACTCAAAGCTGATACAGACATGCCTAAACTGACTCAAAGCTGATACAGACATACCTAAACTGACTCAAAGCTGATACAGACATACCTAAGCTGACTCAAAGCTGATACAGACATACCTAAGCTGATACAGACATACCTAAGCTGACTCAAAGCTGATACAGACATACCTAAGCTGACTCAAAGCTGATACAGACATACCTAAACTGACTCAAAGCTGATACAGACATACCTAAGCTGACTCAAAGCTGATACAGACATACCTAAACTGACTCAAAGCTGATACAGACATACCTAAGATGACTCAAAGCTGATACAGACATACCTAAGCTGACTCAAAGCTGATACAGACATACCTAAGCTGACTCAAAGCTGATACAGACATACCTAAGCTGACTCAAAGCTGATACAGACATACCTAAGCTGACTCAAAGCTGATACAGACATACCTAAGCTGACTCAAAGCTGATACAGACATACCTAAGCTGACTCAAAGCTGATACAGACATACCTAAGATGACTCAAAGCTGATACAGACATACCTAAGCTGACTCAAAGCTGATACAGACATACCTAAGCTGACTCAAAGCTGATACAGACATACCTAAGATGACTCAAAGCTGATACAGACATACCTAAGCTGACTCAAAGCTGATACAGACATACCTAAACTGACTCAAAGCTGATACAGACATACCGAAGCTGACTCAAAGCTGATACAGACATACCTAAGCTGACTCAAAGCTGATACAGACATACCTAAGCTGACTCAAAGCTGATACAGACATTCCTAAGCTGACTCAAAGCTGATACAGACATACCTAAGCTGACTCAAAGCTGATACAGACATACCTAAGCTGACTCAAAGCTGATACAGACATACCTAAGCTGACTCAAAGCTGATACAGACATACCTAAACTGACTCAAAGCTGATACAGACATACCTAAGCTGACTCAAAGCTGATACAGACATACCTAAGCTGACTCAAAGCTGATACAGACATACCTAAGCTGACTCAAAGCTGATACAGACATACCTAAGCTGACTCAAAGCTGATACAGACATACCTAAGCTGACTCAAAGCTGATACAGACATACCTAAGCTGACTCAAAGCTGATACAGACATACCTAAACTGACTCAAGGCTGTAATCTCTCCGCCAAAGGTGAATACTTATGTAAATGAGATATTTCTGTATTTCATTTTCAATCCATTTACAAACATATATTTAATCAATTTTTAATTCAGGCTGTAACAACAAAATGTGGAATAAGTCAAGGGGCATGAATACTTTCTGAAGTTACTGTACATGTATATTTATATTCTGGTCTTAAATTATTTATTTTTTTAAAATTGGGGGGGGATTATTGCACTTTTTGCTAGATATTACTGCACTGTTGGAGCTAGAAACATAAGCATTTCACTGCACCTGCGATAACATCTGCAATACTATGATTTGAACTTTGATTTGATGGCTCAGTTTGTAGAGTATAGCGCTTGCAATGCCAGGATTTCGGATTTGATTCCGGGGACCACCCCCATATGTAAAATGTATGCACAAATGACTTAAGTCGCTTTGGATAAAAGCAGCTGCTAAATGGCATGTCATTTATTACTCGCTAGCTTGCCTGTTGTCTTTAGCCCCGTTTTGACCTCCTAAACACAACCAGGAGAGGTTATCCATCTGCCCGAGTCATCCCCGTGTTAACGAGACAGGCCATTGTATGATGTGTAAATGTGGGCCACGTCGGTTGTCACTGAGTTGTAGCTGTTGCATATTGATGTGCGTTTGAAGTGAGCTTTGTGGAAATGCTAATATAACAAATGATAAGAAATGCAAATTTTTCATTTTTTCCCGTTTTTTATTGTTGTAAAACTTTTTGCTACCGTGTGCCCTTATGAACACGAACACATGTTGTAGCTCTAGTCCCTGGGAGGGTTGACCTGCAATTACTAGGATGTGTATTAACCTCCATTTTGAGATAGTAGCACTGGAATAAGCTAGCAGTAGATTCTCTGCAGTACAGTCTGAAAGACCTGACAAGAATACATCATAATGAATGTATCCCAATGATTTCCTATGTTTGACCAGTATTTCTGTTTTCATAATGCAAACGTCTCACCTTTGCCTCCTGTATGTCTCACCTATTGCCTCCTGTATGTCTCACCTTTGCCTCCTGTATGTCTCACCTATTGTCTCCTGTATATCTCACCTTTGCCTCCTGTATGTCTCACCTATTGTCTCCTGTATGTCTCACCTTTGCCTCCTGTATATCTCACCTTTGCCTCCTGTATATCTCACCTTTGCCTCCTGTATATCTCACCTTTGCCTCATGTATATCTCACCTTTGCCTCCTGTATGTCTCACCTATTGTCTCCTGTATATCTCACCTTTGCCTCCTGTATGTCTCACCTATTGTCTCCTGTATGTCTAACCTTTGCCTCCTGTATATCTCACCTTTGCCTCCTGTATATCTCACCTTGCCTCCTGTATATCTCACCTTGGCCTCCTGTATGTCTCACCTTTGCATCCTGTATGTCTCACCTATTGTCTCCTGTATATCTCACCTTTGCCTCCTGTATATCTCACCTATTGCCTCCTGTATATCTCACCTTTGCCTCCTGTATGTCTCACCTATTGTCTCCTGTATATCTCACCTTTGCCTCCCGTATGTCTCACCTTTGCCTCCCGTATGTCTCACCTTTGCCTCATGTATATCTCACCTTTGCCTCCTGTATGTCTCACCTAATGTCTCCTGTATGTCTCACCTTTGCCTCCTGTATATCTCACCTTTGCCTCCTGTATATCTCACCTTTGCCTCCTGTATGTCTCACCTATTGTCTCCTGTATATCTCACCTTTGCCTCCCGTATGTCTCACCTTTGCCTCCCGTATGTCTCACATTTGCCTCCTGTATATCTCACCTTTGCCTCCTGTATATCTCACCTTTGCCTCCTGTATGTCTCACCTATTGTCTCCTGTATATCTCACCTTTGCCTCCCGTATGTCTCACCTTTGCCTCCCGTATGTCTCACCTTTGCCTCCTGTATATCTCACCTTTGCCTCCTGTATATCTCGCCTTTGCCTCCCGTATATCTCACCTTTGCCTCCTGTATATCTCACCTTTGCCTCCTGTATATCTCACCTTTGCCTCCTGTATATCTCACCTATTGTCTCCTGTATGTCTCACCTATGGTCTCCTGTTTCTCCTCTTCAGGGAAATGAGGCAAGTTACCCCCTGGAAATGTGCTCGCATTGTAAGTATCTTTGATTTACTAACTAACTGCTTTTTGTTTGTCCGGCATCAACATCAGAAAATGAAACTATCCTCACTCCCCTCCGCTCTCTGCTTGTCTGAGCTTGTATTGAGTATTCAACATTATAACAGAGCTTCATATGCTCAAATGCAACCCAACAAAAGGACAGCATATATAGATTAGACTAACACCACACAGGGGCTTTCTACTGGAGCCAGGACACACTCAGAGGAGACTCAGGGACACACTCAGGGGAGACTCAGGGACACACTCAGGAGAGACTCAGGAAAACACTCAGGGACACACTCAGAGGAGACTCAGGGACACACTCAGAGGAGACTCAGGGACACACTCAGAGGAGACTCAGGAACACACTCAGGGGAGACTCAGGAACACACTCAGGGACACACTCAGGGGAGACTCAGGAACACACTCAGGGGAGACTCAGGAACACACTCAGGGGAGACTCAGGGACACACTCAGGGGAGACTCAGGGACACACTCAGGGGAGACTCAGGGACACACTCATGGGACACTCAGGGACACACTCAGGGACACACTCAGAGGAGACTCAGGGACACACTCGGGGACAAGCAGGCAGCCCAACAGTAGTTGCCGCGGTAGACCGAGGATAAGGAGGTGTGTGACCCTGACCCGTGGCGAGCCGAGACCGAGGAAGGACTTCACCATTCCTGGATATTTCCAGCTTTGCAAGGACCCGCCCCCTCCCACTCCCCACAGCCCATGCTCCACTCCCAATGAAACACACACAAACACGCATAGCACTAGCAACAGCCAGTGCCTGTATACAGCCTCCCAAAATAACCAAGGCCTGCTTGTTGGAGTTCCTTGTTGCTAGGGGTTTCCCAGAGCCGGAGCAACGGTTGTCGAGGAGAGGGGAGAGGGGGGGGGGGGGGGTCCATTACAATGGTTTATAAGGAGGACAGGACACCCACTCCCATAGATTTATGAGCCTAAAGCTATTGTATTAGAACTGTTCTACTGAATGATGTAGCCTGCAGTCCAATGAATGTGGAGATATTACTATCAGTCTGAATGCTGAAAACCTTGCGTATACATTTAATGTAGAGTTTGCTGCACAACAGAATCCCTGTAGGGAGCATTACATGCTGCTGTCCTAGCCATTATCCATCCACTAGCCTTCATTACATGCTGCTGTCCTAGCCATTATCCATCCACTAGCCTTCATTCCATACTGCTGTCCTAGCCATTATCCATCCACTAGCCTTCATTCCATACTGCTGTCCTAGCCATTATCAATTCACTAGCCTTCATTCCATACTGCTGTCCTAGCCATTATCCATCCACTAGCCTTCATTACATACTGCTGTCCTAGCCATTATCCATCCACTAGCCTTCATTACATACTGCTGTCCTAGCCATTATCCATCCACTAGCCTTCATTCCATACTGCTGTCCTAGCCATTATCCATCCACTAGCCTTCATTCCATACTGCTGTCCTAGCCATTATCCATCCACTAGCCTTCATTACATACTGCTGTCCTAGCCATTATCCATCCACTAGCCTTCATTACATACTGCTGTCCTAGCCATTATCCATCCACTAGCCTTCATTCCATACTGCTGTCCTAGCCATTATCCATCCACTAGCCTTCATTCCATACTGCTGTCCTAGCCATTATCCATCCACTAGCCTTCTTTACATACTGCTGTCCTAGCCATTATCCATCCACTAGCCTTCATTACATTCTGCTGTCCTAGCCATTATCCATCCACTAGCCTTCATTACATACTGCTGTCCTAACCATTATCCATCCACTAGCCTTCATTCCATACTGCTGTCCTAGCCATTATCCATCCACTAGCCTTCATTCTGTCAGTTGCACTAGAATCCAGAATCCATCCCCCTCCACACCACACACACAGTCTCATTGGCTCAATAAAAATCCATTATGCTAATAGGGTTGGTGTCATGTGTTGGCCTGGCAGCATAAGTACAAGGCTGCTCATTTAAAAGTACACACACACCCCCACAGACACAGGGGTTTAATGGACAAAACGATGATGTAATCTTTCTGTGTGTTGAGATTAATGTACTGCTACAATGCTCATTTGATTGCTCGTTGCGCAACAGTTTTTTTCTTCTCTGAAAAATGAAAGCCAGGAGCTGTGTGTGTGCCTGCATACCAGGGTTTTTTCCAGTAATAGCCGGCTTTTGGCCAATACATTTTTTTATATATATATATTTTTTTGTTATTGAAAAGTCAATAAATAAAATTGCCTCCCATCCGGGAGAAGAAGAATGAAAAAAAAAAAAAATGCATTTGGGATCTATCATCCCACAGTTTGTTTTGAAATATTTTTCTTGACAAGCTGATGTTTTAGTCATTTAGCAGACGCTCTTATCCAGAGCAATTAGAATTAAGTGCCTTGCTCAAGGGCACATCGACAGATTTTTCTCCTAGTCGTTTCTGGGATTCAAACCAGTGACCTTTTAAGTTACTGGCCCAACACTCTCAACCACTAGGCTAGCTGCTGCCCCTGACTAATAGAATAGATCAACCTTTTCTTCTATGGGGGACAGTAGATTGACAGGCTAGTGATTTTGATGTTCGTTACTTGTCTTGTTATCTGAGGAAAAGTTCATGTGGACAGTCCTTCAAACATCTTCAATGTGCTCATCAGAATTAGGTAAGAATTAGCGCACATCGTTGCATCCTAGACTTGCATGTTCTGTTATTATGAATTACCATCATCTGAAGGGGATTTCTGTCATTCTGAGCACCGTGGGTGGACACCCTAATCAGGTTACTGAACCAACGCACCGTGGGTGGACGCCCTAATCAGGTTACTGACCCAACGCACCGTGGGTGGATGCCCTAATCAGGTTACTGACCCAACGCACCGTGGGTGGACGCCCTAATCAGGTTACTGACCCAACACATCGTGGGTGGACGCCCTAATCAGGTTACTGACCCAACGCACCGTGGTTGGACGCCCTAATCAGGTTACTGACCCAACGCATATGGGTGGATGCCCTAATCCGGTTACTGACCCAACGCACCGTGGGTGGACGCCCTAATCAGGTACTGACCCAACACACCGTGGGTGGACGCCCTAATCAGGTTACTGACCCAACGCATGTGGGTGGACGCCCTAATCAGGTTACTGACCCAACACATATGGGTGGACGCCCTAATCAGGTTACTGACCCAACGCATGTGGGTGGACGCCCTAATCAGGTTACTGACCCAACGCATGTGGGTGGACGCCCTAATCAGGTTACTGACCCAACGCATGTGGGTGGACGCCCTAATCAGGTTACTGACCCAACACATGTGGGTGGACGCCCTAATCAGGTTACTGACCCAACACACCGTGGGTGGACGCCCTAATCAGGTTACTGACCCAACGCATATGGGTGGATGCCCTAATCCGGTTACTGACCCAACGCACCGTGGGTGGACGCCCTAATCAGGTTACTGACCCAACGCACCGTGGGTGGACGCCCTAATCAGGTTACTGACCCAACGCACCGTGGGTGGACGCCCTAATCAGGTACTGACCCAACACACCGTGGGTGGACGCCCTAATCAGGTTTTTTTATTTTTTATTTTTTTACCTTTATTTAACTAGGCAAGTCAGTTAAGAACAAATTCTTATTTTCAATGACGGCCTAGGAACAGTGGGTTAACTGCCTGTTCAAGGGCAGAACGACAGATTTTGTACCTTGTCAGCTCGGGGATTTGAACTTGCAACCTTTCGGTTACTAGTCCAATGCTCTAACCACTAGGCTACACTGCCACCCAACGCACCGTGGGTGGACGCCCTAATCAGGTTACTGACCCAACACACCGTGGGTGGATGCCCTAATCAGGTTACTGACCCAACACATGTGGGTGGACGCCCTAATCAGGTTACTGACCCAACGCATATGGGTGGACGCCCTAATCAGGTTACTGACCCAACGCATATGGGTGGACGCCCTAATCAGGTTACTGACCCAACGCATGTGGGTGGACGCCCTAATCAGGTTACTGACCCAACGCATATGGGTGGACGCCCTAATCAGGTTACTGACCCAACGCATATGGGTGGACGCCCTAATCAGGTTACTGACCCAACTCATATGGGTGGACGCCCTAATCAGGTTACTGACCCAACGCATATGGGTGGACGCCCTAATCAGGTTACTGACCCAACGCATGTGGGTGGATGCCCTAATCAGGTTACTGACCCAACTCATATGGGTGGACGCCCTAATCAGGTTACTGACCCAACGCACCGTGGGTGGACGCCCTAATCAGGTTACTGACCCATCGCATGTGGGTGGATGCCCTAATCAGGTTACTGACCCAACTCATATGGGTGGACGCCCTAATCAGGTTACTGACCCAACGCACCGTGGGTGGACGCCCTAATCAGGTTACTGACCCAACGCATGTGGGTGGATGCCCTAATCAGGTTACTGACCCAACGCACCGTGGGTGGACGCCCTAATCAGGTTACTGACCCAACGCACCGTGGGTGGACGCCCTAATCAGGTTACTGACCCAACGCATATGGGTGGATGCCCTAATCTGGTTACTGACCCAACGCACCGTGGGTGGATGCCCTAATCAGGTTACTGACCCAACGCACCGTGGGTGGATGCCCTAATCAGGTACTGACCCAACACACCGTGGGTGGACGCCCTAATCAGGTTACTGACCCAACGCATGTGGGTGGACGCCCTAATCAGGTTACTGACCCAACGCATATGGGTGGACGCCCTAATCAGGTTACTGACCCAACGCATGTGGGTGGACGCCCTAATCAGGTTACTGACCCAACACACCATGGGTGGATGCCCTAATCAGGTTACTGACCCAACACATGTGGGTGGACGCCCTAATCAGGTTACTGACCCAACGCACCGTGGGTGGACGCCCTAATCAGGTTACTGACCCAACGCATGTGGGTGGACGCCCTAATCAGGTTACTGACCCAACGCATATGGGTGGACGCCCTAATCAGGTTACTGACCCAACACATATGGGTGGACGCCCTAATCAGGTTACTGACCCAACACATATCGGTGGACACCCTAATCAGGTTACTGACCCAACGCATATGGGGGGATGCCCTAATCCGGTTACTGACCCAACGCACCGTGGGTGGACGCCCTAATCAGGTTACTGACCCAACGCACCGTGGGTGGACGCCCTAATCAGGTTACTGACCCAACGCACCGTGGGTGGACGCCCTAATCAGGTTACTGACCCAACGCACCGTGGGTGGACGCCCTAATCAGGTTACTGACCCAACGCACCGTGGGTGGACGCCCTAATCAGGTTACTGACCCAACGCACCGTGGTTGGACGCCCTAATCAGGTTACTGACCCAACGCACCGTGGGTGGACGCCCTAATCAGGTTACTGACCCAACGCACCGTGGTTGGACGCCCTAATCAGGTTACTGACCCAACGCACCGTGGGTGGACACCCTAATCAGGTTTTTTTTATTATTTTATTTTACCTTTATTTAACTAGGCAAGTCAGTTAAGAACAAATTCTTATTTTCAATGACGGCCTAGGAACAGTGGGTTAACTGCCTGTTCAAGGGCAGAACGACAGATTTTGTACCTTGTCAGCTCGGGGATTTGAACTTGCAACCTTTCGGTTACTAGTCCAATGCTCTAACCACTAGGCTACACTGCCACCCAACGCACCGTGGGTGGACGCCCTAATCAGGTTACTGACCCAACACACCGTGGGTGGATGCCCTAATCAGGTTACTGACCCAACACATGTGGGTGGACGCCCTAATCAGGTTACTGACCCAACGCATATGGGTGGACGCCCTAATCAGGTTACTGACCCAACGCATATGGGTGGACGCCCTAATCAGGTTACTGACCCAACGCATGTGGGTGGACGCCCTAATCAGGTTACTGACCCAACGCATATGGGTGGACGCCCTAATCAGGTTACTGACCCAACGCATATGGGTGGACGCCCTAATCAGGTTACTGACCCAACTCATATGGGTGGACGCCCTAATCAGGTTACTGACCCAACGCATATGGGTGGACGCCCTAATCAGGTTACTGACCCAACGCATGTGGGTGGATGCCCTAATCAGGTTACTGACCCAACTCATATGGGTGGACGCCCTAATCAGGTTACTGACCCAACGCACCGTGGGTGGACGCCCTAATCAGGTTACTGACCCAACGCATGTGGGTGGATGCCCTAATCAGGTTACTGACCCAACGCACCGTGGGTGGACGCCCTAATCAGGTTACTGACCCAACGCATGTGGGTGGACGCCCTAATCAGGTTACTGACCCAACGCATATGGGTGGACGCCCTAATCAGGTTACTGACCCAACACATATGGGTGGACGCCCTAATCAGGTTACTGACCCAACACATATGGGTGGACACCCTAATCAGGTTACTGACCCAACACATATGGGTGGACGCCCTAATCAGGTTACTGACCCAACACATATGGGTCTGGTCAATTTAAATGCTGTCTGTCAAATGTTCAGCTTATATGTCTATTTATGTCCGTGTGTGTGTGTCTCTGTGTGCTCATTTCTGTGTTTGTTTGTTTGTTTGTTTGTGTTTGTGTGTGTGTGGTTTGGGGTGGCTAGCAGCAGGTTCTTGTTGCCTAGTAACACAGTTAAAAGTGAATCCAGTATTGATGAGCAAATGGTCTCTTTCTGCTGTGTGGAGTATCATCATAATTATTTTAGTCACTAAGGAGGACATCCCTCCAAGCAGGACATCATTAGCATATCTCAACGAGACTAATCAAAAATGTGGACTGCATTTCAGTAAGGGCTTCTGATTAGTGATCCTACGTCTTGCCTTGTGTATCAGACATCACAGTATAGTATTGGGATCCCGAGTGGCACAGCGGTCTAAGGCACTGCATTTCAGTGGAAGAGGGGTCCCTGGTTCACATCCAGCCGTGATTGGGAGTCCCATAGGGCGGCGCACAATTGGCCCAGCGTTGGCCGGGGGTTAGGCAGTCATTGTAAATTAGAATTAGTTCTTAACACTTAACACTTAACACTTGCCTAGTTAAATAAAGGTTAAATATATATATATATATATACACGTCTTAGCGATGTGCCATGCTCTACCAACTGAGCTACAGAGGATAACAACTCTGTTATGTTTGCTCATACTGATGGCCTCAAATGTTGTCATACTTTAACTGACAATCCAGTCTACTATTCCTAGCACAGACTTTAACCGACAGTCAAACAATCAATCAAATTTATTTATAAAGCCCTTTTTACATCAGCCGATGTCACAAAGTTCTGTACAGAAACCCAGCCTAAAACCCCAAACAGAAAGCAATGCAGATGTAGAAGCACAGTGGCTAGGAATAACTCCCTAGAAAAGGCAGGAACCTAGAGAGGAACCAGGCTCTGAGGGGTGGCCAGTCCTCTTCTGGCTGTGCCGGGTGGAGATTATAACAGAACATGGCCAAGATGTTCAGATGTTCATAGATGTCAAGCAGGGTCAGATAATAATAATCACAGTAGTTGTACAGGGTGCAACCGGTCAGCACCTCAGGGGTAAATGTCAGTTGGCTTTTCATAGACAATCATTCAGAGATAGAGACAGAAGGTGCGGTGGAGAGGTTCCAAAACAGCAGGTCTGGGACAAGGTAGCACATCCGGTGAATAGATCAGGGTTCCATAGCCGCAGGCAGAACAGTTGAAACTGGAGCAGCAGCACGGCCAGGTGGACTGGGGACAGCAAGGAGGAGTCAGGCCAGGTAGTCCTGAGGCATGACCCTAGGGCTCAGGTCCTCCGAGAGAAGTGAAAGAGAGAATTAGAGGGAGCATACTTAAATTCACACAGGGCACCGGATAAGACAGGAGAAATACTCCAGATATAACAGACTGACCCTAGCCCACTGACACATAAACTACTGCAGCATAAATACTGGAGGCTGAGACAGGAGGGGTCGGGAGACACTGTGGCCCCATCCGATGACACCCCCGGACAGGGCCAAACAGGAAGGATATAACCCCACCCACTTTGCCAAAGCACAGCCCCCACACCACTAGAGGGATATTTTCAACCACCAACCTACTACCCTGAGACAAGGCCGAGTATAGCCCACGAAAATCTCCCCCACCGCACAATCCCGAGGGGGGTGCCAACCCGGACAGGAAGATCACGTCAGTGACTCAACCCACTCAAGTGACTCATCCCTCCTAGGAACGGCATGGAAGAGCACCAGTAAGCCAGTGACTCAGCCCCCGTAAAAGGGTTAGAGGCAGAGAATCCCAGAGGAGAGAGGGGAACCAGCCAGGCAGAGACAGCAAGGGTGGTTCGTCACTCCAGTGCCTTTACGTTCACATTCACACTACTGGGCCAGACTACACACAATCATACGACCCACTGAAGAGATGAGTCTTCAGTAAAGACTTAAAGGTTGAGACCGAGTCTGTGTCTCTGACATGGGTAGGCAGACCGTTCCATAAAATGGAGCTCTATAAGAGAAATCTCTGCCTCCAGCTGTTTGCTTAGACATTCTAGGGACAATTAGGAGGCCTGCATCTTGTGACCGTAGCGTACGCATGTACAGCAAGACCAAATCAGAAAGATAGGTAGGAACAAGCCCATGTAAAGTTGTGTGGGTTAGCAGTAAAACCTTGAAATCAGCCTTAGCCTTAACAGGAAGCCATCCACTTCCTTATGTCTGAAACACAGGCTTCCAGGGAGGGCAATTTTGGGGCTTCACCACATTTCATTGAAAATGTACAGCTGTGTATCATCAGCAGTGAAAGTTAACATTATGTTTCTGAATTACATCACCAAGCGATAAAATATACAGTTGAAGTCAGAAGTTTACATACACTTAGGTTGGAGTCATTGAAACTTGTTTTCCAACCACTCCACAAATTTCTTGTTAACAAACTATAGTTTTGGCAAGTCGGTTTAGGACATCTACTTTGTGCATGACACAAGTCATTTTTCCAACAATTGTTTACAGATTATTTCACTTATACTTCACTGTATCACAATTCCAGTGAGTCAGAAGTTTACATACACTAAGTTGACTGTGAAAATGATGTCAGGGCTTAGAAGCTTCTGATAGGCTAATTGACATCATTTGAGTCAATTGGAGGTGTACCTGTGGATGTATTTCAAGGCCTACCTTCAAACTCAGTGTCTCTTTGCTTGACATCATGGGAAAATCAAAAGAAATCAGCCAAGACCTCTGAAAAATTATTGTAGACCTCCGCAAGTCTGGTTCATCATTGGGAGCAATTTCCAAATGCCTGAAGGTACCACATTCATCTGTACAAACAATAGTACGTAAGTATAAACACCATGGGACCACGCAGCCGTCACACCGCTCAGGAAGGAGACGTGTTCTGTCTCCTAGAGATGAACGTATTTCGGTGCGAAAAGTGCAAATCAATCCCAGAACAACAGCAAAGGACCTTGTGAAGAGGCTGGAGGAAACAGGTACAAAAGTATCTATATCCACAGTAAAACGAGTCCAAAACCACAATAAAAAAAGCCAGACTATGGTTTGCAACTGCACATGGGGACAAAGATCGTACTTTTGGGAGAAATGTCCTCTGGTCTGATGAAACGAAAATACAACTGTTTGGCCATAATGACCATCATTATGTTTGGAGGAAAAAGGGGGAGGCTTGCAAGCCAAAGAACACCATCCCAACCGTGAAGCACGGGGGTGGCAGCATCATGTTGTGGGGTGCTTTGCTGCAGGAGGGACTGGTGCACTTCACAAAATAGATGGCATCATGAGGAAGCAAAATTATGTGGATATATTGATGCAACATCTCAAGACATCAGTCTAAAGCTTGGTCGCAAATGGGTCTTCCAAATGGACAATGACCCCAAGCATACTCCCAAAGTTGTGGCAAAATGGCTTAAGGACAACAAAGTCAAGGTATTGGAGTAGCCATCGCAAAGTCCTGACCTCAATCCTATAGGCAGAACTGAAAAAGCGTGTGCGAGCAAGTAGTCCTACAAACCTGACTCAGTTACACCAGCTCTGTCAGGAGGAACGGGCCAAAATTCACCCAACTTATTGTGGGAAGCTTGTGGAAGGCTACCCGAAACGTATGACCCAAGTTAAACAATTTAAAAGCAATGCTGTCAAATACTAATTGAGTGTATGTAAACTTATGACCCACTGGGAATGTGATGAAAGAAATAAAAGCTGAAATAAATAATTCTCTCTCCTATTATTCTGACATTTCACATTCCTAAAATAAAGTGGTGATCCTAACTGAACTAAGACAGGGGATTCTTAGTAGGATTAAATGTCAGGAATTGTGACCAACTGAGTTTAAATGTATTTGGCTACAGTGTATGTAAACTTCCAACTTCAACTGTACAGTTGAACATGTATATGTATGTACAGTATATCACAAAAGTGAGTACACCCCTCACATTTTTGTAAATATTTGAGTATGTCTTTTCATGTGACAACACTGAAGAAATTATACTTTGCTACAATGTAAAGTAGTGAGTGTACAGCTTGTATAACAGTGTAAATTTGCTGTCCCCTCAAAATAACTCAACACACAGCCATTAATGTCTAAACCGCTGGCAACAAAAGTGAGTACACCCCTAAGTGAAAATGTCCAAATTGGGCCAAAAGTGTCAATATTTTGTGTGGCCACCATCATTTTCCAGCACTGCCTTAACCTTCTTGGGCATGGAGTTCACCAGAGCTTCAACAGGTTGCCACTGGAGTCCTCTTCCACTCCTCCTTGACGACATCACGGAGCTGGTGGATGTTAGAGACCTTGCACTCCTCCACCTTCTGTTTGAGGATGCCCCACAGATGCTCAATAGGGTTTAGGTCTGGAGACGTGCTTGGCCAGTCCATCACCTTTACCCTCAGCTTCTTTAGCAAGGCAGTGGTCATCTTGGAGGTGTGTTTGGGGTCGTGATCATGTTGGAATACAGCCCTGCGGCCCAGTCTCCAAAGGGAGGGGATCATGCTCTGCTTCAGTATGTCACAGTACATGTTGGCATTCATGGTTCCCTCAATGAACTGTAGCTCCCCAGTGCCGGCAGTACTCATGCAGGCCCAGACCATGACACTCCCACCACCATGCTTGACTGTAGGCAAGACACACTTGTGTTTGTACTCCTCACCTGGTTGCCGCCACACACACTTGACACCATCTGAACCGAATAAGTTCATCTTGGTCTCATCAGACCACAGGACATGGTTCCAGTAATCCATGTCCTTAGTCTGCTTGTCTTCAGCAAACTGTTTGCGGGCTTTCTTGTGCATCATCTTTAGAAGAGGCTTCCTTCTGGGACGACAGCCATGCAGACCAATTTGATGCAGTGTACGGCGTATGGTCTGAGCACTGACAGGCTGACCCCCCCCACCCCTTCAACCTCTGCAGCAATGCTGGCAGCACTCATACGTCTATTTCCCAAAGACAACCTCTGGATATGATGCTGAGCACGTGCACTCAACTTCTTTGGTCGACCATGGCGAGGCCTGTTCTAAGTGGAACTTGTCCAGTTAAACCGCTGTATGGTCTTGGCCACTGTGCTGCAGCTCAGTTTCAGAGTCTTGGCAATCTTCTTACAACCCAAGCCATCTTTATGTAGAGCAACAATTCTTTTTTTCAGATCCGCAGAGAGTTCTTTGCCATGAGGTGGCATGTTGAACTTCCAGTGACCAGTCAGTATGAGGGAGTGTGAGAGCGATGACACCAAATTTAACACACCTGCTCCCCATTCACACCTGAGACCTTGTAACACTAATGAGTCACATGACACCGGGGAGGGAAAATGGCTAATTGGGCCCAATTTGGACATTTTCACTTAGGGGTGTACTCACTTTTGTTGCCAGCGGTTTAGACATTAATGGCTGTGTGTTGAGTTATTTTGAGGGGACAGCAAATTTACACTGTTATACAAGCTGTACACTCACTACTTTACATTGTAGCAAAGTGTCATTTCTTCAGTGTTG
Source organism: Oncorhynchus kisutch (assembly GCF_002021735.2). Taxonomy (NCBI): domain Eukaryota; kingdom Metazoa; phylum Chordata; class Actinopteri; order Salmoniformes; family Salmonidae; genus Oncorhynchus; species Oncorhynchus kisutch. The sequence goes on from NC_034193.2 coordinate 7,912,587, forward strand.
TAACACGAAAAGATATACTCAAATATTTACAAAAATTGTACTCACTTTTGTGATATACTGTATATATATGTATGTATGTATACCTGTATAGTCTACCACTCCTAGTACAGACTTTAACTAACAGTCCAGTGTACAACCGAATAGTGGTGTCAGCCAGACTCAAACACATGATGTCACCTAATAATGGTGTCAGCCAGACTCAAACACATGATGTCACCTAATAATGGTGTCAGCCAGACTCAAACACATGATGTCACCTAATAATGGTGTCAGCCAGACTCAAACACATGATGTCACCAAATAGTGGTGTCAGCCAGACTCAAACATATGACGTCACCTAATAGTGGTGTCAGCCAGACTCAAACATAATGACGTCACCTAATAGTGGTGTCAGCCAGACTCAAACACGTCACCTAATAATGGTGTCAGCCAGACTCAAACATATGATGTCACCTAATAATGGTGTCAGCCAGACTCAAACACATGATGTCACCTAATAATGGTGTCAGCCAGACTCAAACACATGATGTCACCTAATAATGGTGTCAGCCAGACTCAAACACATGTCACCTAATAGTGGTGTCAGCCAGACTCAAACATATGACGTCACCTAATAGTGGTGTCAGCCAGACTCAAACACATGATGTCACCTAATAATGGTGTCAGCCAGACTCAAACATATGATGTCACCTAATAATGGTGTCAGCCAGACTCAAACACATGATGTCACCTAATAGTGGTGTCAGCCAGACTCAAACACATGATGTCACCTAATAGTGGTGTCAGCCAGACTCAAACACATGATGTCACCTAATAATGGTGTCAGCCAGACTCAAACACATGATGTCACCTAATAATGGTGTCAGCCAGACTCAAACACATGATGTCACCTAATAGTGGTGTCAGCCAGACTCAAACACATGATGTCACCTAATAATGGTGTCAGCCAGACTCAAATACTCAATTTGGAGTAAGGGACAGTTTACTGTAAGTGTGAAGTAGCAAGGCATAAATTAAAGGAAATATCTTTTGGTATTTGTTTCATTAATCCATTGTTGACATAGTCCTAAAATGTTTTGCTTTTTAGCAATCAAGTTTAAAAGTTGTACCTTTTCAAATGTAATCATCATCCATGTATGATGTATTTTGCATCATGATGTAAAACACAGCATCGTGTGATGTAAAACACAGCGTCGTGTGATGTAAAACACAGCGTCGTGTGATGTAAAACACAGCGTCGTGTGATGTAAAACACAGCGTCGTGTGATGTAAAACACAGCATCGTGTGATGTAAAACACAGCGTCGTGTGATGTAAAACACAGCGTCGTGTGATGTAAAACACAGCGTCGTGTGATGTAAAACACAGCGTCGTGTGATGTAAAACACAGCGTCGTGTGATGTAAAACACAGCGTCGTGTGATGTAAAACACAGCGTCGTGTGATGTAAAACACAGCATCGTGTGATGTAAAACACAGCATCGTGTGATGTAAAACACAGCATCGTGTGATGTAAAACACAGCATCGTGTGATGTAAAACACAGCATCGTGTGATGTAAAACACAGCATCGTGTGATGTAAAACACAGCATCGTGTGATGTAAAACACAGCATCGTGTGATGTAAAACACAGCATCGTGTGATGTAAAACACAGCATCATGATGTAAAACACAGCATCGTGTAATGTAAAACAGCATCATGATGTAAAACACAGCATCGTGTGACGTAAAACACAGCATCGTGTGATGTAAAACAGCATCGTGTGATGTAAAACACAGCATCGTGTGATGTAAACACAGCATCGTGTGATGTAAAACACAGCATCGTGTGATGTAAAACACAGCATCGTGTGATGTAAAACACAGCATCGTGTGATGTAAAACACAGCATCGTGTGATGTAAAACACAGCATCGTGTGATGTAAAACACAGCATTGTGTGATGTAAAACACAGCATCGTGTGATGTAAAACACAGCATCATGATGTAAAACACAGTATCGTGTAATGTAAAACAGCATCATGATGTAAAACACAGCATCATGTGATGTAAAACACAGCATCGTGTGATGTAAAACACAGCATCGTGTGATGTAAAACAGCATCATGATGTAAAACACAGCATCATGTGATGTAAAACACAGCATCGTGTGATGTAAAACACAGCATCGTGTGATGTAAAACACAGCATCGTGTGATGTAAAACACAGCATCGTGTGATGTAAAACACAGCATCGTGTGATGTAAAACACAGCATCGTGTGATGTAAAACACAGCATCATACGGAGATGATATCTGTATTTTGAAAGTTACATAACTTGAAAAAACACTTAATTATCAGGTAGAACAGGAATATGTGAATAGCCCTGCATTAGGGGATAATCTCAGACATTGGGTTCAGTCCCACACACAGAAATATCATAATCTACTGTATCTGTGTACTGCAATCTAGTTAACCACTTTCATTAGGCCTAAACAAATGTCAGTTGGTACATTGTCAATGTATAAAAGAAAAAGTAAGAAAAAGTAGTGAGACAGATGGCACAAGGCAGATTTGTTCCCCAGAGATCTGGCTGTGGAGTGCCTGCAGCAAATGCTGCCTCTATACTCGTATACCACTCACACAGTCATCCCTCTAGCTTCTGTTTAGTCATCAGGCTAATGCATGGTGGCGTCGTCCAACCCAAAATGCACACACACACATCTCCCTTTCTCTCACACTCATTCCATTTCTCTCTGGCTCATAGCTTTCTGCAACAGCTAAGTGTCTCTGTTTTCTCTCCTCTCTCTCTTTCCTACCTACCATCTCAGTTGAACTCCCCCCTCCTCTCTCTCTCTCCTACCTACCTTCTCAGTTGAACTCCCCCCTCCTCTCACTCTCTCCATTCTGTGAGGTTTGTCTAAAGATGAATAGCTATATCTGACTATAAGGTAGGACAGATTAGAGTAGTATTGTGTGTGGGGGGGGGGGGGGGGGGCAGTAGACCGGTTCACGTGATCATAGCGTGTCTGAATAAGCTTATACTGTAGTTAGTATCTATGTTATTACAAGGCTTACCCCCATGCTACTGTGAGAAGGGACGACAGAAACTAGGTGGGATCAGTACTCTCTGTAATGGCAGGAGCTCACAAGGCACAGGGCATCAAGCTCTCCTCGGGGACTGGGAAAGCTAGGGCTGTTTGTACGACCCACATCGACATGGCCAACAACAGATGTGAGTTCACTCAACTGGAAGATTTCAGGCAATGTTTGTGTAGTTAACTTGACCCCCCCCCCCCGCCTGTGTTTTAAAGGCACTGTTGCCGTGTCAGGTCAGTTGCCGTGTTGGGTCGGTGTAGGTGGGGAGGAAGAGAGTAGTCCTCGCCTACATACCGTCATTAGACCACATTATGTATGTGTGTGGGTACAGGGTTCTCTGGGTGCCTACCTGCATAGATCTACCAGTGTTAATGTGGTAATGTGTTGCGTGTCCATATTCCAGGAGATCTAGGTAAGCTGACGGTTACTTTTAACGGCAAAGGTTTTTACTTGCTATGACTGTGATACTGTATGTGGTTGTCTTGCCTACGTTGGTTGAATACACTGACTGGAAGTCGCTCTGGATAAGTGTCAAATAATTACCAAAATGTAACATCTCTACTCATGTAATTTTGTTCATGATCCTTCTCTCTCTTTTCTCCTGTCTCGCTCTCTCTCTTTTCTCCTGTCTTGCTCTCTCTTTTCTCCTTTCTCGCTCTCTCTTTTCTCCTTTGTCGCTCTCTCTTTTCTCCTTTCTCGCTCTCTCTTTTCTCCTTTCTCGCTCTCTCTTTTCTCCTTTCTCGCTCTCTCTTTTCTCCTATCTGTCTGTCGCTCTCTCTTTTCTCCTGTCTCGCTCTCTCTTTTCTCCTTTCTCGCTCTCTTTTCTCCTTTCTCGCTCTCTTTTCTCCTGTCTGTCTGTCGGTCTCTCTTTTCTCCTGTCTGTCTGTCGGTCTCTCTTTTCTCCTGTCTGTCTGTCGGTCTCTCTTTTCTCCTATCTGTCTGTCGGTCTCTCTTTTCTTCCATCTGTCTGTCGGTCTCTCTTTTCTTCCATCTGTCTGTCGCTCTCTTTTCTCCCATCTGTCTGTCACTCTCTCTTTTCTCCTATCTGTCTGTCGGTCTCTATTTTCTCCTGTCTGTCTGTCGGTCTCTCTTTTCTCCTGTCTGTCTGTCGGTCTCTCTTTTCTCCCGTCTGTCTGTCGGTCTCTCTTTTCTTCCATCTGTCTGTCACTCTCTCTTTTCTCCTGTCTGTCTCTCACTCTCTCTTTTCTCCTGTCTGTCTCTCTTTTCTCCTATCTGTCTGTCGCTCTCTCTTTTCTCCTGTCTCGGTCTCTCTTTTCTCCCATCTGTCTGTCACTCTCTTTTCTCCTGTCTCGGTCTCTCTTTTCTCCCATCTGTCTGTCGGTCTCTCTTTTCTCCCATCTGTCTGTCGGTCTCTCTTTTCTCCCATCTGTCTGTCACTCTCTCTTTTCTCCCATCTGTCTGTCGGTCTCTCTTTTCTCCCATCTGTCTGTCGGTCTCTCTTTTCTCCCATCTGTCTGTCGGTCTCTCTTTTCTCCTATCTGTCTGTCGCTCTCTCTTTTCTCCTGTCTCGGTCTCTCTTTTCTCCCATCTGTCTGTCGGTCTCTCTTTTCTCCCATCTGTCTGTCGGTCTCTCTTTTCTCCCATCTGTCTGTCGGTCTCTCTTTTCTCCTGTCGGTCTCTCTTTTCTCCCATCTGTCTGTCGGTCTCTCTTTTCTCCCATCTGTCTGTCGGTCTCTCTTTTCTCCCGTATGTCTGTCGGTCTCTCTTTTCTCCCGTCTGTCTGTCGGTCTCTCTTTTCTCCCGTCTGTCTGTCGGTCTCTCTTTTCTCCCGTCTGTCTGTCGGTCTCTCTTTTCTCCTATCTGTCTGTCGCTCTCTCTTTTCTCCTGTCTCGGTCTCTCTTTTCTCCCGTCTGTCTGTCGCTCTCTCTTTCTCCTGTCTCGGTCTCTCTTTTCTCCCATCTGTCTGTCGGTCTCTCTTTTCTCCCATCTGTCTGTCGGTCTCTCTTTTCTCCCATCTGTCTGTCGGTCTCTCTTTTCTCCTGTCTGTCTGCCGGTCTCTCTTTTCTCCTGTCTCGGTCTCTCTTTTCTCCTGTCTCGGTCTCTCTTTTCTCCCATCTGTCTGTCGGTCTCTCTTTTCTCCCATCTGTCTGTCGGTCTCTCTTTTCTCCCATCTGTCTGTCGGTCTCTCTTTTCTCCCATCTGTCTGTCGGTCTCTCTTTTCTCCCATCTGTCTGTCGGTCTCTCTTTTCTCCTATCTGTCTGTCGGTCTCTCTTTTCTCCTGTCTGTCTGTCGGTCTCTCTTTTCTCCTGTCTGTCTGTCGGTCTCTCTTTTCTCCCATGTCTGTCGCTCTCTCATCTGTCTGTCGCTCTCTCTTTTCTCCCATCTGTCTGTCGGTCTCTCTTTTCTCCCATGTCTGTCGCTCTCTCATCTGTCTGTCGCTCTCTCTTTTCTCCCATCTGTCTGTCGGTCTCTCTTTTCTCATCTCTCTCTCTCGTCTCTCTCTTTTTCTCCCGTCTCTCGTCTCTCTCTCTCTACTCCAGTCGATGCTGATGAGATTAAGCGTCTGGGAAAGAGGTTTAAGAAACTGGACCTTGATAACTCTGGGTCCCTTAGCGTGGAGGAGTTCATGTCCCTCCCTGAACTCCAGCAGAACCCGCTGGTCCAGAGGGTCATCGACATCTTCGACACCGATGGAAACGGAGAGGTGGACTTCAAGGGTAAGCCAGAGCGCAAGAGTAGCCTGGTCCCAGATCTGTTGTCTCCTTCTATAGCCTGGTCCCAGATCTGTTGTCTCCTTCTATAGCCTGGTCCCAGATCTGTTGTCTCCTTCTATAGCCTGGTCCCAGATCTGGTGTCTCCTATAGCCTGGTCCCAGATCTGGTGTCTCCTTCTATAGCCTGGTCCCAGATCTGTTGTCTCCTTCTATAGCCTGGTCCCAGATCTGTTGTCTCCTTCTATAGCCTGGTCCCAGATCTGGTGTCTCCTATAGCCTGGTCCCAGATCTGGTGTCTCCTTCTATAGCCTGGTCCCAGATCTGTTGTCTCCTTCTATAGCCTGGTCCAAGATCTGGTGTCTCCTATAGCCTGGTCCCAGATCTGGTGTCTCCTTCTATAGCCTGGTCCCAAATCTGGTGTCTCCTTCTATAGCCTGGTCCCAGATCTGGTGTCTCCTTCTATAGCCTGGTCCCAGATCTGGTGTCTCCTTCTATAGCCTGGTCCCAGATCTGTTGTCTCCTTCTATAGCCTGGTCCCAGATCTGTTGTCTCCTTCTATAGCCTGGTCCCAGATCTGGTGTCTCCTTCTATAGCCTGGTCCCAGATCTGTTGTCTCCTATAGCCTGGTCCCAGATCTGGTGTCTCCTATAGCCTGTTCCCAGATCTGGTGTCTCCTTCTATAGCCTGGTCCCAGATCTGTTGTCTCCTTCTATAGCCTGGTCCCAGATCTGTTGTCTCCTTCTATAGCCTGGTCCCAGATCTGGTGTCTCCTTCTATAGCCTGGTCCCAGATCTGTTGTCTCCTTCTATAGCCTGGTCCCAGATCTGTTGTCTCCTTCTATAGCCTGGTCCCAGATCTGTTGTCTCCTTCTATAGCCTGGTCCCAGATCTGGTGTCTCCTTCTATAGCCTGGTCCCAGATCTGTTGTCTCCTTCTATAGCCTGGTCCCAGATCTGGTGTCTCCTATAGCCTGGTCCCAGATCTGTTGTCTCCTTCTATAGCCTGGTCCCAGATCTGGTGTCTCCTATAGCCTGGTCCCAGATCTGGTGTCTCCTTCTATAGCCTGGTCCCAGATCTGTTGTCTCCTTCTATAGCCTGGTCCAAGATCTGGTGTCTCCTATAGCCTGGTCCCAGATCTGGTGTCTCCTTCTATAGCCTGGTCCCAAATCTGGTGTCTCCTTCTATAGCCTGGTCCCAGATCTGGTGTCTCCTTCTATAGCCTGGTCCCAGATCTGGTGTCTCCTTCTATAGCCTGGTCCCAGATCTGTTGTCTCCTTCTATAGCCTGGTCCCAGATCTGTTGTCTCCTTCTATAGCCTGGTCCCAGATCTGGTGTCTCCTTCTATAGCCTGGTCCCAGATCTGTTGTCTCCTATAGCCTGGTCCCAGATCTGGTGTCTCCTATAGCCTGTTCCCAGATCTGGTGTCTCCTTCTATAGCCTGGTCCCAGATCTGTTGTCTCCTTCTATAGCCTGGTCCCAGATCTGTTGTCTCCTTCTATAGCCTGGTCCCAGATCTGGTGTCTCCTTCTATAGCCTGGTCCCAGATCTGTTGTCTCCTTCTATAGCCTGGTCCCAGATCTGTTGTCTCCTTCTATAGCCTGGTCCCAGATCTGTTGTCTCCTTCTATAGCCTGGTCCAAGATCTGGTGTCTCCTATAGCCTGGTCCCAGATCTGGTGTCTCCTTCTATAGCCTGGTCCCAAATCTGGTGTCTCCTTCTATAGCCTGGTCCCAGATCTGGTGTCTCCTTCTATAGCCTGGTCCCAGATCTGTTGTCTCCTTCTATAGCCTGGTCCCAGATCTGTTGTCTCCTTCTATAGCCTGGTCCCAGATCTGGTGTCTCCTTCTATAGCCTGGTCCCAGATCTGTTGTCTCCTATAGCCTGGTCCCAGATCTGGTGTCTCCTATAGCCTGTTCCCAGATCTGGTGTCTCCTTCTATAGCCTGGTCCCAGATCTGTTGTCTCCTTCTATAGCCTGGTCCCAGATCTGTTGTCTCCTTCTATAGCCTGGTCCCAGATCTGGTGTCTCCTTCTATAGCCTGGTCCCAGATCTGTTGTCTCCTTCTATAGCCTGGTCCCAGATCTGTTGTCTCCTTCTATAGCCTGGTCCCAGATCTGTTGTCTCCTTCTATAGCCTGGTCCCAGATCTGGTGTCTCCTTCTATAGCCTGGTCCCAGATCTGTTGTCTCCTTCTATAGCCTGGTCCCAGATCTGTTGTCTCCTTCTATAGCCTGGTCCCAGATCTGGTGTCTCCTTCTATAGCCTGGTCCCAGATCTGGTGTCTCCTTCTATAGCCTGGTCCCAGATCTGGTGTCTCCTTCTATAGCCTGGTCCCAGATCTGTTGTCTCCTTCTATAGCCTGGTCCCAGATCTGGTGTCTCCTTCTATAGCCTGGTCCCAGATCTGTTGTCTCCTATAGCCTGGTCCCAGATCTGGTGTCTCCTATAGCCTGTTCCCAGATCTGGTGTCTCCTTCTATAGCCTGGTCCCAGATCTGGTGTCTCCTATAGCCTGGTCCCAGATCTGGTGTCTCCTTCTATAGCCTGGTCCCAGATCTGGTGTCTCCTTCTATAGCCTGGTCCCAGATCTGTTGTCTCCTTCTATAGCCTGGTCCCAGATCTGGTGTCTCCTTCTATAGCCTGTTCCCAGATCTGGTGTCTCCTTCTATAGCCTGGTCCCAGATCTGGTGTCTCCTATAGCCTGTTCCCAGATCTGGTGTCTCCTTCTATAGCCTGGTCCCAGATCTGTTGTCTCCTTCTATAGCCTGGTCCCAGATCTGTTGTCTCCTTCTATAGCCTGGTCCCAGATCTGGTGTCTCCTTCTATAGCCTGGTCCCAGATCTGTTGTCTCCTTCTATAGCCTGGTCCCAGATCTGTTGTCTCCTTCTATAGCCTGGTCCCAGATCTGTTGTCTCCTTCTATAGCCTGGTCCCAGATCTGGTGTCTCCTTCTATAGCCTGGTCCCAGATCTGTTGTCTCCTTCTATAGCCTGGTCCCAGATCTGGTGTCTCCTATAGCCTGGTCCCAGATCTGTTGTCTCCTTCTATAGCCTGGTCCCAGATCTGGTGTCTCCTATAGCCTGGTCCCAGATCTGGTGTCTCCTTCTATAGCCTGGTCCCAGATCTGTTGTCTCCTTCTATAGCCTGGTCCAAGATCTGGTGTCTCCTATAGCCTGGTCCCAGATCTGGTGTCTCCTTCTATAGCCTGGTCCCAAATCTGGTGTCTCCTTCTATAGCCTGGTCCCAGATCTGGTGTCTCCTTCTATAGCCTGGTCCCAGATCTGGTGTCTCCTTCTATAGCCTGGTCCCAGATCTGTTGTCTCCTTCTATAGCCTGGTCCCAGATCTGTTGTCTCCTTCTATAGCCTGGTCCCAGATCTGTTGTCTCCTTCTATAGCCTGGTCCCAGATCTGGTGTCTCCTTCTATAGCCTGGTCCCAGATCTGTTGTCTCCTTCTATAGCCTGGTCCCAGATCTGTTGTCTCCTTCTATAGCCTGGTCCCAGATCTGTTGTCTCCTTCTATAGCCTGGTCCCAGATCTGGTGTCTCCTTCTATAGCCTGGTCCCAGATCTGTTGTCTCCTTCTATAGCCTGGTCCCAGATCTGGTGTCTCCTATAGCCTGGTCCCAGATCTGTTGTCTCCTTCTATAGCCTGGTCCCAGATCTGGTGTCTCCTATAGCCTGGTCCCAGATCTGGTGTCTCCTTCTATAGCCTGGTCCCAGATCTGTTGTCTCCTTCTATAGCCTGGTCCAAGATCTGGTGTCTCCTATAGCCTGGTCCCAGATCTGGTGTCTCCTTCTATAGCCTGGTCCCAAATCTGGTGTCTCCTTCTATAGCCTGGTCCCAGATCTGGTGTCTCCTTCTATAGCCTGGTCCCAGATCTGGTGTCTCCTTCTATAGCCTGGTCCCAGATCTGTTGTCTCCTTCTATAGCCTGGTCCCAGATCTGTTGTCTCCTTCTATAGCCTGGTCCCAGATCTGGTGTCTCCTATAGCCTGGTCCCAGATCTGGTGTCTCCTATAGCCTGGTCCCAGATCTGGTGTCTCCTTCTATAGCCTGGTCCCAGATCTGGTGTCTCCTTCTATAGCCTGGTCCCAGATCTGTTGTCTCCTTCTATAGCCTGGTCCCAGATCTGTTGTCTCCTTCTATAGCCTGGTCCCAGATCTGGTGTCTCCTTCTATAGCCTGGTCCCAGATCTGTTGTCTCCTTCTATAGCCTGGTCCCAGATCTGTTGTCTCCTTCTATAGCCTGGTCCCAGATCTGTTGTCTCCTTCTATAGCCTGGTCCCAGATCTGTTGTCTCCTTCTATAGCCTGGTCCAAGATCTGGTGTCTCCTATAGCCTGGTCCCAGATCTGGTGTCTCCTTCTATAGCCTGGTCCCAAATCTGGTGTCTCCTTCTATAGCCTGGTCCCAGATCTGGTGTCTCCTTCTATAGCCTGGTCCCAGATCTGGTGTCTCCTTCTATAGCCTGGTCCCAGATCTGTTGTCTCCTTCTATAGCCTGGTCCCAGATCTGTTGTCTCCTTCTATAGCCTGGTCCCAGATCTGGTGTCTCCTTCTATAGCCTGGTCCCAGATCTGTTGTCTCCTATAGCCTGGTCCCAGATCTGGTGTCTCCTATAGCCTGTTCCCAGATCTGGTGTCTCCTTCTATAGCCTGGTCCCAGATCTGTTGTCTCCTTCTATAGCCTGGTCCCAGATCTGTTGTCTCCTTCTATAGCCTGGTCCCAGATCTGGTGTCTCCTTCTATAGCCTGGTCCCAGATCTGTTGTCTCCTTCTATAGCCTGGTCCCAGATCTGTTGTCTCCTTCTATAGCCTGGTCCCAGATCTGGTGTCTCCTTCTATAGCCTGGTCCCAGATCTGGTGTCTCCTTCTATAGCCTGGTCCCAGATCTGTTGTCTCCTTCTATAGCCTGGTCCCAGATCTGGTGTCTCCTATAGCCTGGTCCCAGATCTGGTGTCTCCTTCTATAGCCTGGTCCCAGATCTGGTGTCTCCTATAGCCTGGTCCCAGATCTGGTGTCTCCTATAGCCTGGTCCCAGATCTGGTGTCTCCTATAGCCTGGTCCCAGATCTGTTTGTGCTTTTGCCTATACCATTGGGTATCACAATTTTTACTAGTGAATAAATGCTTGGGACCGACAACCGACAAATCAAGGTCAATAATATCAGGGACATCAGTGTTGGTTAACGTGTCTATTGTCCTCCTGTCTGAGAATGTCCCAGCACAGTACATGGTGGCCTACACCAGAGGGGTATAATACAAACCAGGATCAATGAGTGGTCCAGAAAATGAATGGTCTGAAATAACTTTTTATTGTTTAGCAAGAAAAGCTTGATATGGGCATTGTCTCATTGACTCAACAACCAAACACACACACACATCTAAGTTTAGCTTTCTTAATTAACCAGAAGATTATTTCTGTCTGTTCATCAAAGTTAGCTGGCTAACTCATTGATCCTGCTTCCTGATAGTTTTTATTTTATTTTTTATTATTTTTTTTATTTCACCTTTATTTAACCAGGTAGGCTAGTTGAGAACACCTTTACTTAACCAGGTAGGCTAGTTGAGAACACCTTTATTTAACCAGGTAGGCTAGTTGAGAACACCTTTATTTAACCAGGTAGGCTAGTTGAGAACACCTTTATTTAACCAGGTAGGCTAGTTGAGAACACCTTTATTTAACCAGGTAGGCTAGTTGAGAACACCTTTATTTAACCAGGTAGGCTAGTTGAGAACACCTTTATTTAACCAGGTAGGCTAGTTGAGAACACCTTTATTTAACCAGGTAGGCTAGTTGAGAACACCTTTATTTAACCAGGTAGGCTAGTTGAGAACACCTTTATTTAACCAGGTAGGCTAGTTGAGAACACCTTTATTTAACCAGGTAGGCTAGTTGAGAACACCTTTATTTAACCAGGTAGGCTAGTTGAGAACACCTTTATTTAACCAGGTAGGCTAGTTGAGAACACCTTTATTTAACCAGGTAGACTAGTTGAGAACACCTTTATTTAACCAGGTAGGCTAGTTGAGAACACCTTTACTTAACCAGGTAGGCTAGTTGAGAACACCTTTATTTAACCAGGTAGGCTAGTTGAGAACACCTTTATTTAACCAGGTAGGCTAGTTGAGAACACCTTTATTTAACCAGGTAGGCTAGTTGAGAACACCTTTATTTAACCAGGTAGGCTAGTTGAGAACACCTTTATTTAACCAGGTAGGCTAGTTGAGAACACCTTTACTTAACCAGGTAGGCTAGTTGAGAACACCTTTATTTAACCAGGTAGGCTAGTTGAGAACACCTTTATTTAACCAGGTAGGCTAGTTGAGAACACCTTTATTTAACCAGGTAGGCTAGTTGAGAACACCTTTATTTAACCAGGTAGGCTAGTTGAGAACACCTTTATTTAACCAGGTAGGCTAGTTGAGAACACCTTTATTTAACCAGGTAGGCTAGTTGAGAACACCTTACGTAGCTAGTTGAGAAACACTTTTTAACCAGGTAGGCTAGTTGAGAACACCTTTATTTAACCAGGTAGGCTAGTTGAGAACAAGTTCTCATTTGCAACTGCGACCTGGCCAAGATAAAGCATAGCAGTGTGAGCATACAACAAAGAGTTACACATGGAGTAAACAATTAACAAGTCAATAACACAGTAGAAAACGAAGGGGGGGTCTATATACAATGTGTGCAAAAGGCATGAGGAGGTAGGCAAATAATTACAATTTTGACCATAGTTGTTGGTTAAATATACAATCTACACAGGACCTTCTAATCAGCAGGTTTCCATATCACCATGCAGTAAATTCATTAATAGACCAATAACAAAGAGAGTTCTGAACCTAGTTCTCAGTTTTCCCCTCCCCACTCCGAACATATCCAGACAGTCCTAGCAAGAATCTCACTTGAGAAATAGCTATTTTTACACAATTGAATGGAAATCATTAGAGTAAGGTACTTAGTTGTTACCCAGAAATAATTTTATATTGATATAAAATGGCTGCATTGGGCCTTTAATCACATTGCATGATTAACAAAAAAGGATCTTGATGACCAGGGAGAGAAGTTGGTACTTTGGCCTGGACTGGTTCAGACTTCCAGTGTTTCTCTCGGTCTACTTTGCCGAACCTGCAGAGGAAGTAGTAACACTTAACACAGGACAGTCAGGACTAGATAGCCCGGATTCCATCCGGATACAGCCCGGATTCCATCCGGATACAGCCCGGATTCCATCCGGATACAGCCCGGATACAACACGATTTACATTTTAAAGATCACTTCCGATTGAGCCGACATGTCCATCGTTTACCGTGAATGCGGTCTCCGTGGAAACATTGCCTATAGAAGGTGCATAGAGGAAAAGGGGCGTTCTGATTGGATATAGCCCTAAATATGGATTGTAGTAGTTTGCTACTGATATTTTGATTGAACTTATGAATGCATAAGTAGTGTATTTGATCACTCCGATATATATAAAATGATTGCGTACAGTATAAGAAGTCAAATAATGTCTGACTCTAAACCATCTGTCTCCCCCATCAGAATTCATTGAGGGAGTCTCACAATTCAGTGTCAAGGGGGACAAGGAGTCAAAACTTCGGTGTAAGTAGACAAATCTACTCCATCCTACATCTATACACCTCTCACCACACAAAGTTAAATGATCTGATCTACAAAGACAAAACCCATCCCCTGTCCCCCACTTGCCTGGGTAGAAACGGAATGCCTGATAGCATCAATGATGAGGCTTTCTCCAAAATACAAAACCAAAAAGGTCTGTGTTCAGGATCGCTGACTTACCTACACATCCTTCCACGTTTCTCTCCCCCCCTAGTTGCCTTCCGGATCTACGACATGGACAAGGATGGCTACATCTCCAACGGAGAGCTCTTCCAGGTGCTGAAGATGATGGTAGGAAACAATCTGAAGGACACCCAGCTGCAGCAGATCGTGGACAAGACCATCATCAACGCAGACAAGGACGGAGACGGCAGGATATCCTTTGAAGAGTTCTGCTTAGTAAGTCTGGGGTCGTGGGTGGCTGGGGAACTGGGGTCGTGGGTGGCAGGCGAACTGGGGTGGTGGGTGGCTGGGGAACTGGGGTGGTGGGTGGCTGGGGAACTGGGGTGGTGTGTGGCTGGGGAACTGGGGTGGTGGGTGGCTGGGGAACTGGGGTGGTGGTTGGCTAGGGACCTGGGGTCGTGGGTGGCAGGCGAACTGGGGTGGTGGGTGGCTGGGGAACTGGGGTGGTGGGTGGCTGGGGAACTGGGGTGGTGGGTGGCAGGCGAACTGGGGTCGTGGGTGGCAGGCGAACTGGGGTCGTGGGTGGCTGGGGAACTGGGGTGGTGGGTGGCTGGGGAACTGGGGTGGCTGGGGAACTGGGGTGGTAGGTGGCTGGGGAACTGGGGTGGTGAGTGGCTGGGGAACTGGGGTGGTGAGTGGCTGGGGAACTGGGGTGGTAGGTGGCTGGGGAACTGGGGTGGTGGGTGGCTGGGGAACTGGGGTGGTGGGTGGCTGGGGAACTGGGGTGGTGGGTGGCTGGGGTCGTGGGTGGCTGGGGGGTGAAAAGGATACTACAGGATGCTACTGTACCTGTAGACTTTAGCCAGTTAGCATTGGCTTGCGAAACTACCTCTAACTTCCTTCATACTGCACGCAGAGGACATTTTCCAGAATTGTGCAACCCTATTGGGGGGGTAACTCCAATTCTGGTTGATGGCTTCTCCTACCCAGCTCGAACACACCAGATGGCTCATTCATTGGAGGGTAATGTTATGTATAGAGCATGATTCCAGCCCCATTTCACTAAGAAAGTTCTGTATTCTGTTTCAGTCTTCTGAATAAGCTATATTTGGCACATATTTTTCTAAGGCAGCGGTTCCCAAACTTTTCCGTTCCGGGGACCACCAAATCACAGTCAAAAACTCTCGAGGACCACCATTGGCAGAAAATTTAGCAGTGAATTTAACAAATTAGTCCGATTATTCTAAACTATTGGAATTTTGAAAAGTAATGTCAAATTGCTTATAATACAATTAATACTCCCAACTGTTATTTTCTTTGGAAGAAAAAAATCCATTTTGTATTTTATTACATTTATCAAAAATAATTGGCTGAACACAGGTTGGAAAACACTGCTCTAGAGTCTTGAACTGAAACACTGTTCTTGTGGGAGTATTATCTTCAGGACAACTGTTGGACCGTGGTTATAGTTGGTTTGTGCTGGAGCAGCCCAAGGTTGTCGTGAAGGGACTGTGTGACTTCATTTGAAGAGACTCATTCAATAAAATAGCTGAGTGTAAGACAGTATTACAGAAAATACAAGGGGGTTAACAGGATACTGTAGTTATACTAGTGTTAACAGGATACTGTAGTTATACTAGTGTTAACAGGATACTGTAGTTATACTAGTGTTAACAGAATACTGTAGTTATACTAGTGTTAACAGGATACTGTAGTTATCTAGTGTTAACAGGATACTGTAGTTATCTAGTGTTAACAGAATACTGTAGTTATACTAGTGTTAACAGGATACTGTAGTTATACTAGTGTTAACAGAATACTGTAGTTATACTAGTGTTAACAGGATACTGTAGTTATCTAGTGTTAACAGAATACTGTAGTTATACTAGTGTTAACAGGATACTGTAGTTATACTAGTGTTAACAGAATACTGTAGTTATACTAGTGTTAACAGGATACTGTAGTTATCTAGTGTTAACAGAATACTGTAGTTATACTAGTGTTAACAGGATACTGTAGTTATCTAGTGTTAACAGGATACTGTAGTTATACTAGTGTTAACAGGATACTGTAGTTATCTAGTGTTAACAGAATACTGTAGTTATACTAGTGTTAACAGGATACTGTAGTTATACTAGTGTTAACAGAATACTGTAGTTATACTAGTGTTAACAGGATACTGTAGTTATCTAGTGTTAACAGAATACTGTAGTTATACTAGTGTTAACAGGATACTGTAGTTATACTAGTGTTAACAGAATACTGTAGTTATACTAGTGTTAACAGGATACTGTAGTTATCTAGTGTTAACAGGATACTGTAGTTATACTAGTGTTAACAGGATACTGTAGTTATCTAGTGTTAACAGAATACTGTAGTTATACTAGTGTTAACAGGATACTGTAGTTATACTAGTGTTAACAGAATACTGTAGTTATACTAGTGTTAACAGGATACTGTAGTTATCTAGTGTTAACAGGATACTGTAGTTATACTAGTGTTAACAGGATACTGTAGTTATACTAGTGTTAACAGGATACTGTAGTTATACTAGTGTTAAGTTGCCTCTCTTAGTTGGAATCATGTTGCGTGATTTTGAATAGCATGAAGAATCAATCTGTTCCCGCCTGCTTTTACTCTAGAATTGGAATTAGAACTACAATAAGAACTATTTGGTTTTGTTCCTTCTCTCTTCCCCTAGGTGGTGGGTGGCCTTGACATACACAAAAAGATGGTGGTAGACGTGTGAGCATGTCCCTCCGCTCCTCTCCCTCCCCTCTGCTTTCTTCTCCATCGGTCTCTGAAGATCTGCTCAAGACGTCTGGCAAACACTTCGTGTATCAATGGAAGTATTCTCTCTCCCCGTGAAGCCACTTTTTTCCCCTAAACAAGCCACAAGCTTTGCGAAGCCAATTTAGTTGTGTTATTGAACTCCGATCCTCTCGATAACCTGAAGGACAGCTATTTTGAGGGAGGGAGGGGAAAGGTTGGCTTGACTATATTTTGTCCCCCAAAAATTGTAATGTTATTTTTTTTTTAAATATTTATTTTTGTTCTGGTCTCTTTTTTTTATAGACGAAGTATATCTATAAATGTATATTTAGTGGGGAAATGTGTCATTATCTGAGGTGTTGCGTTTAAATAATATACTTGATTTGGGTTACAATTCAAAACGTAGGGTATAAAGTGCCAACCAGGACATATGGTATTGTTATTATTAAGTATCCACCATTGCGGTCAGTGATGGACTGGTCTGTGATGAGTCAAATGCTCGCTGCAAGATCACTAATGGTCAGCTGCAAATTTCATTTTCTAAAATAAACAGCTGTTTCTTTTGCACTATTTGACTCCTGAGCAGGTTGGATTAGATCAATTAAGACATTTGACTCTTGAGCAGGTTGGATTAGATCAATTAAGACATTTGACTCTTGAGCAGGTTGGATTAGATCAATTAAGACATTTGACTCTTGAGCAGGTTGGATTAGATAAATTAAAACATTTGACTCTTGAGCAGGTTGGATTAGATCAATTAAGACATTTGACTCTTGAGCAGGTTGGATTAGATAAATTAAAACATTTGACTCTTGAGCAGGTTGGATTAGATCAATTAAAACATTTGACTCTTGAGCAGGTTGGATTAGATCAATTAAGACATTTGACTCTTGAGCAGGTTGGATTAGATCAATTAAGACATTTGACTCTTGAGCAGGTTGGATTAGATCAATTAAGACATTTGACTCTTGAGCAGGTTGGATTAGATCAATTAAGACATTTGACTCTTGAGCAGGTTGGATTAGATCAATTAAGACATTTGACTCTTGAGCAGGTTGGATTAGATCAATTAAGACATTTGACTCTTGAGCAGGTTGGATTAGATCAATTAAGACATTTGACTCTTGAGCAGGTTGGATTAGATCAATTAAGACATTTGACTCTTGAGCAGGTTGGATTAGATCAATTAAGACATTTGACTCTTGAGCAGGTTGGATTAGATAAATTAAGACATTTGACTCTTGAGCAGGTTGGATTAGATAAATTAAGACATTTGACTCTTGAGCAGGTTGGATTAGATAAATTAAGACATTTGACTCTTGAGCAGGTTGGATTAGATAAATTAAGACATTTGACTCTTGAGCAGGTTGGATTAGATACATTAAGACATTTGACTCTTGAGCAGGTTGGATTAGATACATTAAGACATTTGACTCTTGAGCAGGTTGGATTAGATACATTAAGACATTTGACTCTTGAGCAGGTTGGATTAGATAAATTAAGACATTTGACTCTTGAGCAGGTTGGATTAGATAAATTAAGACATTTGACTCTTGAGCAGGTTGGATTAGATCAATTAAGACATTTGACTCTTGAGCAGGTTGGATTAGATAAATTAAGACATTTGACTCTTGAGCAGGTTGGATTAGATAAATTAAGACATTTGACTCTTGAGCAGGTTGGATTAGATCAATTAAGACATTTGACTCTTGAGCAGGTTGGATTAGATAAATTAAGACATTTGACTCTTGAGCAGGTTGGATTAGATACATTAAGACATTTGACTCTTGAGCAGGTTGGATTAGATACATTAAGCTTCCGATCACATTAAACCTGTTGGAAGTTTAGAGTGATGGGCTGTTTTATTATATGTTCATACTTTGAGATTATTACTCTAAGCGTAGAGATAGATGCCAAGAAAGTGATGTCCTGGTATACTTATTTGTATTTTACTTACTTTAACGACACGTTTTTACGTTGAACCATATGACAATCCCCCAATGCAAAATAAATGGGCGGCAGGTAGCCTAGCAGTCAGAGGCGAGCCAGCAACCGGAGGGTTGCTAGTTTGAATCCCGGGTCTGACGGGAAAAATCTGAAGGGAAGTGAGCTGGTAACCAGAGGGTTGCTGCTGGTGTCAAATCCTAGATGGCATAACCTGCCGTTGTACCCTTGAGCAAGACCCTTAACAACCCCCCCACAGCAACTGCTCCATGGGCGCCGTAGTATGGCAGAGTCCCCTGCTCTAACCTGTGTGTGTCTTGGGATAAAGTCAAATGTTCTGTTGCACCTTGTGTACAATCGAACGTATAAAAGAATCTTGTTCAAAAAAATAATAATAATCTCTTTAACATGGACCATCTATGTATTTGTATTTTATATCTTAAACTGAGGAATATCCTAAAATATCGAGATGAGAAAGATTTAATGAATGTCAGTGAGTTATTGAGGGAATATAGAATGTTCTGGCATGTTATTGAGGCTCAACTGCAGGCAGCATAGTAACTGTATATTAGGTCAATGTTTGCTCATCTTAGTAGAGAGAGAGGCTGCAGCAGCCAATGTCAAACCCACCCCCCATCAGTAGTGCATTTACAGTACAGGGTTCTTTCTAATGCAACAACAGAGTTACTCGTAAACGTTTGACATGATCAATGGACATACGGTACATTTGAGAGTACATTAGAAAGTGAAGATTTAAGAACCTATCACGATCGCCTCATCGGTCCTCTCCCTCTGTGGTATTCACAGTAGGGAGACTGACACAAGTTTATGGTGAAATGGGCATCCCGAGAATATAAATGTAACAAAATGGCGGCGGGTTGTATTTTAATGATTTGATAGTTGGTTTGGAAACCATTGTTTTTAGTGAGACGTCTCAAATGCCTCCCTGCATAGTGTACTACTTTTTAACCAGGGCCCATAGCGCAGGTCAAAATGAGTGCATCATATATAGGGCACTGTACAAGTGGCTTTTCTTGGGCCTCCTATGTTTGCATGATGATTTTCCTTGTGCATGTAGATGATCCATTTAAATAATCCTCGTTAAAACACGTGAATGGTGAGGTCAGTAAAAACTATATTTAATAATCTACTGGGAAACATATTGGATTTTGTCCTAACTTTGTTAAATGTTCACATTATGGAGCAGTAATCCAAACGAACTGAACTACATGTTAACTTTGTATTCACCCCCCCCCCCCCCCCCGGATCAGCGCGATGAGGATTCTTTTCCTGTAAAAAGCTGGTCCCAAAGTCAACTGCCACTCACTGTACTCGACACAGTTTTGTATAGAAGCTTTCCATTCCGTTATCAAATATAGTTCAGATTTTTAGTTCTGCAAGTACTACTTTCTCTATTTTCTTTGAAGGGGACTCGGTGCTCTTTTAGTTTTGTGTGGAAACTGAAACGGTTAAGTTTGACTAATAGTTATTCTCCCCTTTCTCTGCATGGTGCATCTGATGCTGTGGGACTGTTGGAAACTTGATATTGTATGAAAATTTAAAAAATAAAACACTTTGAAACATTTTAAGTACAAGTTGTGTGTGTGATCACTTTGTTTCCCTGTTGTGTCGTGGGGTTTCTGGATCAATTTGGCACTTTACAGTCTCACATTAGGGTTTCTGGATCAATTTGGCACTTTACAGTCTCACATTAGGGTTTCTGGATCAATTTGGCACTTTACAGTCTCACATTAGGGTTTCTGGATCAATTTGGCACTTTACAGTCTCACATTAGGGTTTCTGGATCAATTTGGCACTTTACAGTCTCACATTAGGGTTTCTGGATCAATTTGGCACTTTACAGTCTCACATTAGGGTTTCTGGATCAATTTGGCACTTTACAGTCTCACATTAGGGTTTCTGGATCAATTTGGCACTTTACAGTCTCACATTAGGGTTTCTGGATCAATTTGGCACTTTACAGTCTCACATTAGGGTTTCTGGATCAATTTGGCACTTTACAGTCTCACATTAGGGTTTCTGGATCAATTTGGCACTTTACAGTCTCACATTAGGGTTTCTGGATCAATTTGGCACTTTACAGTCTCACATTAGGGTTTCTGGATCAATTTGGCACTTTACAGTCTCACATTAGGGTTTCTGGATCAATTTGGCACTTTACAGTCTCACATTAGGGTTTCTGGATCAATTTGGCACTTTACAGTCTCACATTAGGGTTTCTGGATCAATTTGGCACTTTACAGTCTCACATTAGGGTTTCTGGATCAATTTGGCACTTTACAGTCTCACATTAGGGTTTCTGGATCAATTTGGCACTTTACAGTCTCACATTAGGGTTTCTGGATCAATTTGGCACTTTACAGTCTCACATTAGGGTTTCTGGATCAATTTGGCACTTTACAGTCTCACATTAGGGTTTCTGGATCAATTTGGCACTTTACAGTCTCACATTAGGGTTTCTGGATCAATTTGGCACTTTACAGTCTCACATTAGGGTTTCTGGATCAATTTGGCACTTTACAGTCTCACATTAGGGTTTCTGGATCAATTTGGCACTTTACAGTCTCACATTAGGGTTTCTGGATCAATTTGGCACTTTACAGTCTCACATTAGGGTTTCTGGATCAATTTGGCACTTTACAGTCTCACATTAGGGTTTCTGGATCAATTTGGCACTTTACAGTCTCACATTAGGGTTTCTGGATCAATTTGGCACTTTACAGTCTCACATTAGGGTTTCTGGATCAATTTGGCACTTTACAGTCTCACATTAGGGTTTCTGGATCAATTTGGCACTTTACAGTCTCACATTAGGGTTTCTGGATCAATTTGGCACTTTACAGTCTCACATTAGGGTTTCTGGATCAATTTGGCACTTTACAGTCTCACATTAGGGTTTCTGGATCAATTTGGCACTTTACAGTCTCACATTAGGGTTTCTGGATCAATTTGGCACTTTACAGTCTCACATTAGGGTTTCTGGATCAATTTGGCACTTTACAGTCTCACATTAGGGTTTCTGGATCAATTTGGCACTTTACAGTCTCACATTAGGGTTTCTGGATCAATTTGGCACTTTACAGTCTCACATTAGGGTTTCTGGATCAATTTGGCACTTTACAGTCTCACATTAGGGTTTCTGGATCAATTTGGCACTTTACAGTCTCACATTAGGGTTTCTGGATCAATTTGGCACTTTACAGTCTCACATTAGGGTTTCTGGATCAATTTGGCACTTTACAGTCTCACATTAGGGTTTCTGGATCAATTTGGCACTTTACAGTCTCACATTAGGGTTTCTGGATCAATTTGGCACTTTACAGTCTCACATTAGGGTTTCTGGATCAATTTGGCACTTTACAGTCTCACATTAGGGTTTCTGGATCAATTTGGCACTTTACAGTCTCACATTAGGGTTTCTGGATCAATTTGGCACTTTACAGTCTCACATTAGGGTTTCTGGATCAATTTGGCACTTTACAGTCTCACATTAGGGTTTCTGGATCAATTTGGCACTTTACAGTCTCACATTAGGGTTTCTGGATCAATTTGGCACTTTACAGTCTCACATTAGGGTTTCTGGATCAATTTGGCACTTTACAGTCTCACATTAGGGTTTCTGGATCAATTTGGCACTTTACAGTCTCACATTAGGGTTTCTGCATTTTTATTTACATTAACTCAAATTTTCACTTCATGTGTAACAATTCATTGTTGGCCTCCAAATACTTTTAGGTTCAGATTTTATTTAAATCAAACTGAAATCCAGGGGCAAATCATTTACATGCAAATATCCCCTGTGGGAAGAGACAGGCCAGTCCAGATGTCGAAGGCAGGTAGGCATTCCCCAGATCAATATGTCCAGCTTCAACAACAAAAGTCCTGGAAGATGTCAGGCAAGGGCCCACATCCAAAAAACATCTCAGGAGTGCTGATCCAGGACCAGGTCCACCCATTCATATTACCTTAGGTTTAAAAAAAGGCAAAACCGGTCTTCGATCAGAATCTTGGGGAATACCTGACTTTCATCAGGAGACGAGAATATAAATCCACATGTGACTTTAGAATCTCTCTGCTGTCCTGCTGGCCACGACCCTGATGTTACCGTACACCTTAGAAGGGGGACTTCCTGTATGGGGAAATAGACATGTATAATATCAATAACATAGTACCAGTCAAAAGTTTGCACACCTACTCATTCAAGGGTTTTTCTTTCTTATTGACTATTTTCTACATTGTAGAATAATAGTGAAGACATTAAAACT
Organism: Oncorhynchus kisutch; assembly: GCF_002021735.2. Lineage (NCBI taxonomy): Eukaryota > Metazoa > Chordata > Actinopteri > Salmoniformes > Salmonidae > Oncorhynchus > Oncorhynchus kisutch. The sequence goes on from NC_034193.2 coordinate 7,935,073, forward strand.
ATTAAATAACACATATGGCAAAGTGTTAAACAAATCAAAATATATTTTATATTTGAGATTCTTCAAAGTATCCATCCTTTGCCTTGATGACAGCTTTGCACAATCTTTGCATTCTCTCAACCAGCTTCAATGCTTTTCCAACAGTCTTGAAGGACTTCCCACATATGCTGAGCACTTGTTGGCTGTTTTCCTTCACTTTGCGGTCCAACTCATCCCAAACCATTAAAACTATGTAGTAACGGGGAAAAAAGTATTCACTTCTTTGGGATAGGGGGCAGCATTTTCACTTTTGGATGAATAGCGTGCCCAGAGTAAACTGCCTCCGACTCAGTACCAGATGCTAATATATGCATATTATTATTATTAGCATTGGATAGAAAACACTGAAGTTTTTAAAACTGTTTGAATGATGTCTGAGTATAACAGAACTCATATGGCAGGTAAAAACCTGAGAAAAAAAATCAAAATGGGAAATCTGAGGTTTGTAGTTTTTTTAACTCAGGCCCTATCGAATACACAGTGGGATATGGGTTATGTTGCACTTCCTAAGGCTTCCACTAGATGTCAACCGTCTTTAGAACGTTGTTTCAGGCTTCTACTGTGAAGGGGGAGAGAATGAGAGCTGTTTGACTAAGGGGTCTGGCAGCAGACTCGTTCTCAGTCACACACATTTCTCATGAGAGGCAGCTCTCGTTCCATTGCTTTTCAACAGACAATGGAATTCTCCGGTTGGAACATTAGGATGTTTTTATCATAAATGTTCAATAAAGATTGATTCTATATTTAGTTTGACAAGTTTGTACAACCTGTAATGTAACTTTTTGAGGTGACACCTGCAATGCATTTCAATTAACGGGTGTGCATTGTTAAGTTAATTTGTGGAATTTCTTTCCTTAATGCGTTTGAGCCAATCAGTTGTTGTGAAGAGGTAGGGGTGGTATACAGAAGATGGTCTTTTACCAAATAGGACTAAGTCCACATTATGGCAAGAATTACCACATGACACGTGTTACTTCATAGTTTTGATGTCGTCACTATTATTCTAAAATGTAGAAAACAGTAAAACATAAAGAAAACCCCTGAAATGAGTAGGTGTCCAAACTTTTGACTGGTACTGTATATAATATGCTAATTAGCAGGTGTTTTTTTTAAACCCAAAGCACACTATTCGTATGGGTGACCCGGGAATCGAACCCACAATCCTGGTGTTACAAGCGCCATGCTCTAACAACACTGTGTGCCATTTCCTAAAACACTTCCCATTTTAATACATGGGACTTGGGGCAATGGTGAGACGTGACCATATGACGAATTCACATGAGAGTGTGGTGTGGAGAAGCGCCGCCGATCCTTCGTGTCTGGAAGTAATTTAGTCATTGGCATGTCTGGATTAATCATTATATTAATAAATGTCTGATTCAATTAACAAATACGATAGTCAGTTTAAAAACAGGTTAAGGGTACAAGACTGTGTACATATCTGGATGTGTTGGCAAAATCACTACATATCCCATCGAGCCAAGCGGGGAGAGGCTGCACATTGTCAGTTCCAAGACCAGTAAGAAATGTCTAGCTAAGCTGATGCCAATGGATCTCAAAACTGAACGTGTATCTGAGGTTAGTAGCAATGAAAACCTTCGCCACGTCATCTTACGATACATATTTCAAACCATTCAACAAAATAAATCATTTAAGTTTCTTTCCAGAATTTTGCAGTTGAGGACGCGGTATTCATTAAGTTTGGCAATGAGGACGAAAAGTGGCATATTTTAGCTATCCAGCTAGTTTAGCCAGGAAAAACTAACTCTGGCCTCGTTCGCTTGTGAGCCCAGCCGGGTGCACATGCGCACTTAAGCTAATTCAGGAGACAGTTTGTATGCCCTGATATCAGGAGCTGGCGGCGATAAGTTTGATGAAACAATTCAGAGAAACAAATCAGATGACGTATATTTAAGGTGATCGAATCGATATTCAATCTCGAAATCAGTTGTAACTGTCAACAGTAAAACAAAGCTTGAGAAGACGTATGAGTGAAACCTGAAAATGAATGGCGTCACTTCCGGACACTGTATCCTCCCCTTCCTCACCACCACTCTACTAACTTCCACATCTGTTTCAGTCTTACCTAAGATGAGGTTGCATATCGCTGTCCGTGCCATCTTAATATTCTGGAAAGATCCTAATATGTGTACTTTTCTGTAAAATATTAAAGACACCAACAACAAAAAAAGGCCATGATGAAACCATAAATAATAGTCTTTGAATGTAGACCTAGAATTCTAACTATTACGTCATAACATGGGGCCATATAGCACTACTCACGAGTCTGCCAGAACAATCCTGGTCTTGGTCACATTTTCAATGGTGAATTTTGTTTTGCCTCCTTTCCCTGCTATCCTGCCAATAGCTCTGGACAAATGGTCTCCTTTCAGTGGTTTTACTGTCAACGAAACAGGAAAAAATAGTACGGTGAGAAAATGTTCACTTAGTATGGGCAGAGACCGTGCATTCTTTATTTATTTGACAGTGACAATGTACATCAATCAAAAGTTACAAAAATGTGCCATCTTTAGCCAGCTGGCTAGTTTTCATCTGTTGTCCCGGGGCACAAAATATTAAAAAGGTAGACAATAAGACTGGTTTTACTGACAATAAAAACTATTAATTGAAAGAAAGAACCAAGACAGTCAGTGAAAAATGTGCACTTAGTAGTGAAAAGAGCTTGCATACTACAAACAGGGATGAAATTAAGATAACACACTAGCCCAAGGCTAGTACTTTTCAGACCGGGCTAGTAGAAAGTGTGCCTAACTAGCTCGATGACTAGTGAAATGTTGACTTTTCAGATATCGCATGGCACAGAATGTCACCGGGGCAAGTACACATTGTGACTACAAATATTGTAGGTTGTAAAGGTAGAGCCAGGCAGGCCCTTAGTTACCGTCTGTGACATCAAAGGTTTCCAGGAAAAGTTCATCCAATCTGATGAGAGCAAGGGCATCCTGGGGAGACAGACAAAGTGTTGTTTAGATTCAACAGAACATGGGAGTTGTATTGTCAATAGACGTTAGGGTTAATTAATAGCCTATATTTAGACTGAACTTTAAGAGGCCTCCCAAGGGAAAGAGAGACATGGTGTCAGATTCCTTTCACATGATAAACAGTGGGGTTGTATTCTCAATAGACATTAGGCTTTAGGCCAGTAGACTAGTGCATGCTAGCGGTTCTGGTAGACTTCCAGGCATTGCGCTAATGCTAGTTAGCAATGGCTCACAAAACTGCCTTAAACTCCACGCAGTGACAAATGGTATCCATGAGTTCATCTGACTCTGGATACGTAGAAAAACGTACCAATAATTTCTACAATCTCTCACTATTCCTTTAAACATATTTGACTTGAAAGAAGGGAGATGGCCTGTAATTCTCACTCTATCAATATAGAGCAGAGATAGTAGAGTGCTGTTGGATGACTGGATCCTTCTCATTTCATCACCCCAACAAGATAATGCCTTCCTTTCCCAGAAGGTGCTGCTGCTTACCTCAACCTGGAATCCTAGAACGAAGGCTCGTACGAAGTCTGCAGCTCTCGTGAGAGAGCCAATGTCCTGTGTGTCTTTACATGTCTGCAATGAAAGACACGTTCTTATTATGGCCTACTTTCTAGACACCAATACAAATAAACATTGCTCAGGTAATCTCATTGCATTTACTTTAATTTCCACATTTCTGGTTTTGAGGTTGAATCTGACTTGGAGCTGTAGGTTCTCGACGATGGGTGTGAATATCTTCAGCCAGTTCTCCTTCAGAGGGGTATACCTGTGGGCCGGGACAGCAACCTTACGCATCTCATCAGAACCACCCTGAAACAAGGAGACAAAAAAAATATGACAGTGGAAATGTTAGAACTATCATCGCAACTTCTCACAGTGGTATGCGCAGATTCATGACATTGTTGTGTAGCCTACACTATCAGAAAACCCGGCTGACTAAAATGTAGTCTTGTGAGACAGTGCTACTTAATATTTGTGCGGGCTAAAGGCTTCAATTTAGGCAGTGTAAGAATAATCATAGCAATAGCGTGACATTGCGCATGTGCAAGACCCAGACCTTACACGGGACGAGAAAAATGTTCTACCCTAACAGGCAAAATTCAAGCTAAGTGTAATAATTCAGTAACATATGTACTAATATATAAAAATGTGGGATTTACTTTACCTTAAGTTTGTCGCCTGAAATGGGTGGAAACTGAGGCCGCTTGCATGCTACGGAGTCCTCAGCCTCCATATCGACTCCATCCATCTCGCGTTTTCGCTTCGATGTCTTCTTTGATTTCACCTTGACGAACGCTTCTGTTGTGTCTTCACTGTCTATAGTAGTAGCAGCTACCTCCGTTGTTGGATTATTATCAGTGTCCATAACGAATTTCGTTTTTTAACAGTAAATAAAGCCAAAATGTTAGGAGAGGTACATGAAGTTGTACACGAGGTTGTTCCCGTGTTTTCGAAAGGACCCAAAGTCTGTTCAACATGCGCCTGAGTGCAGTGTTTAATTCTGTATGGATTAAAAAAACACATGTTTATATGGCATTATATATATATTCAATGCTGGCTAGGGAATAGTATGTAATGTTTTGCAAAATATAACGACATTCACAAGTATTCAACAAATATATTGTCTTTGCTATTTTTCATCCGGCTAAAATGTAGGCAGCACTTTGTGGTCTTCCATGTCGTTCGTTTTGCTACAAAATCGTGTTGACAAAGTTGCCGAACCAAAAAACAAGCTTGCTATTATATTAATGTCAGAAAAATCTATTTCTATTTTTCATTATTAGCGCTCATAACGTTCTCATCGTCGTTATTGTCATTCCAGGGAAGAAATGTCGACGCCATTTGAGAAGCCACAAATTATAGCTCACGTTCAGAGAAGTTTAAACTACACAGTGTTTGACAGCAAATGGATTCCTTGTAGTGCAAAGTTTGTCTGTCTGGGAAACTATGCAAGGGGCACCGGAGTGATGCAAATATACGAGGTGGAACATGGAGAGGTTAAACTCATAAAAGAGGTAGCTCATGTTGTATTGTTTTGTGCTTTGTTTTCGAGCTAGTTCAAGCTTTTACCTAGCCAGCCACGTTAGCTTTCTAGTTTGTTCTAGAAATGTCGTTCGGATACCTTTCGTTACCATAGCAACTAGTAACACAAGGACCCCCTGTCCGTCTGTGATACTGCAGCAGCGATTGTAGCTAGATTGGTTTCTACGGTCACTTGACTGTTGTTAACAGTGCCATGTCAAGAACAAACATACACGAATAGCAACCATGCATGTTCATGTTGTTATCCGTTGCATTCGTTTAGCGATAACTATTTAGACCCTTGTTTCCCAAAGACAAGAGAGTAACTTTTTTTTTAGGCAATTCATCTAATGAATTTCAGTTATGGACAAGCATAACAGTGTCCTGTTATCTTTCACAGATTGAGAAAGCAAAGCCCATCAAGTGTGGGACATTCGGGGCCAGCTCTCTACAACAAAGACATATAGCAACTGGGGACTTTGACGGAAATCTCAATATATGGTAGCCTATTTATTTACCAACTATCTGAAAAGACACATCACATGTCTTGTCATATAGATTTACCCTACCACCAGCATGTTCTGCTATACACCATAAAAGCTATCCCTAATAAGGACATTGGTCCAGACGCCTGGTCCCAGGTCTGTTTGTACTAGCCAACTCCTTTGCGACCACATAGGAGATGGTGGCTATACAGCATTAACAGGTGTATATATATAGGGAGTACCTGTACTAAGTTGTTGTGCAGGGGTACTGTACATATAGGTAGGGGTAAGGTGCCTAGGCAGTATGTGTGGGTAGAGTCCAGTATGGGTAGAGTCCAGTATGTGTGAGTGTGTGGGTAGAGTCCAGTATGTGTCTGGGTGTGGGTAGAGTCTAGTATGTGTCTGGGTGTGGGTAGAGTCCAGTATGTGTCTGGGTGTGGGTAGAGTCCAGTATGTGTCTGGGTGTGGGTAGAGTCCAGTATGTGTCGGGGTGTGTGGGTAGAGTCCAGTATGTGTCGGGGTGTGTGGGTAGAGTCCAGGATGTGTCGGGGTGTGTGGGTAGAGTCCAGGATGTGTCGGGGTGTGTGGGTAGAGTCCAGGATGTGTCGGGGTGTGTGGGTAGAGTCCAGGATGTGTCGGGGTGTGTGGGTAGAGTCCAGGATGTGTCGGGGTGTGTGGGTAGAGTCCAGGATGTGTCGGGGTGTGTGGGTAGAGTCCAGGATGTGTCGGGGTGTGTGGGTAGAGTCCAGGATGTGTCGGGGTGTGTGGGTAGAGTCCAGGATGTGTCGGGGTGTGTGGGTAGAGTCCAGGATGTGTCGGGGTGTGTGGGTAGAGTCCAGGATGTGTCTGGGTGTGGGTAGAGTCCAGTATGTGTCTGGGTGTGGGTAGAGTCCAGTATGTGTCTGGGTGTGGGTAGAGTCCAGTATGTGTCTGGGTGTGTGTGGGTAGAGTCCAGTATGTGTCTGGGTGTGTGTGGGTAGAGTCCAGTATGTGTCTGGGTGTGTGTGGGTAGAGTCCAGTATGTGTCTGGGTGTGTGTGGGTAGAGTCCAGTATGTGTCTGGGTGTGGGTAGAGTCCAGTATGTGTCTGGGTGTGGGTAGAGTCCAGTCTGGGTGTGGGTAGAGTCCAGTATGTGTCTGGGTGTGGGTAGAGTCCAGTATGTGTCTGGGTGTGGGTAGAGTCCAGTATGTGTGTGGGTAGAGTCCAGTATGTGTCCATAGAGTCAGTAAAAGGGAGTTGGTGGAAAAAGGGTCAATGCAGGTAGTCTGGTTAGCCTTTTGATTAGCTATTTAGAAGCAGCTATTTAGAAGCAGTTCCTGTTGGTTCCAGACTTGGTGCTGTGGTACCGCTTGCCGTGCAATAGTCATCTGATCCTGATATCCCCTTGTCTGTCTGTAGGAACCTGGAGGTGCCTGACGTGTCTGTGTACTCTGTGAAGGCCCACAAGGAGATCGTGAACAGCATAGATGGTGTCGGGGGCCTAGGGATCGGTGACGGGGCCCCAGAGATTGTAACTGGGAGCAGAGATGGTAATTATGACATTTTTTTTTTAAGATTACTTTAATCCTGAGGGTGTGGCTAGGATTCTTAGGCAGTCACTCGTAGGATGCTGTAGTAGAAGATAGAATACAGACAGAAGTCATAAATGCAATAACATCAACTGTGTTTTAGTTTCAAGTACACATGGTGTACAGTGTACACCGTCCAACTGAATGCTTTCACGCAGGTTCCTTCTAGACAACCCAACAACAATAATAAAAGATAAGAATACCAACAAGTAAATGGCTCAGTAGAATAGAATAAACATTTTAGCATAAATATAATACAGGAAGGCACAATTTATAGTATAATATTTACAGAGCCTTCAGAAAGGATTTAATCTCCTTGAATTTTTCCAGATTTTGTTGTTACAAAAAGAGGGATTAAAATAGAATAAATTGTAATTTTTGGTTGGTCAATGATCTACACAAAATACGTTAATGTCAAACTGGAAGAAAAATCCTAACATTTGAATATTTTTTTAATTTTTTAAAATACAAAACAATAATAACTCATCTTGATTAGATAAGTATTTAACCCCCAGAGTCAATATGTTTTAGAATCACCTTTGGCAGCGATTACAGCTGTGAGTCTTTCTGGGTAAGTCTCTTAAGAGCTTTCCACACCTAATTGTACAATATTTGCACATTATTCTTTTTAAAAGTCTTCAAGCTCTGTCAAGTTGGTTGTTGATCATTGCTAGACAGCCATTTTCTAGTCTTGCCATAGATTTTCAAGGCGATTTAAGTCAAAACTGTAACTAGGTTACTCAGGAACACTCAACGTCGTCTTGGTAAACAACTCCAGTGTATATTTGGCCTTGTGTTTTAGGTTATTTTCCTGCTGAAGGGTGAATTTGTCTCCCAGTGTCTGTTGGAAAGCAGACTGAACCATGTTTTCCTCTAGGATTTTGCCTGTGCTTAGCTCTATTCCATTTCTTTTTATTATATAAAAAAAACTCCCTAGTCCTTGCCGATGACAAACATACCTATAACATGATGCAGACACCACCAAGCTGGAAAGTATATGGAGGGGTCACTGGTGTTTTGATTTGCCCCAAACATAATGCTTTGTATTCAGGACATAAAGTTAATTTCTTTGCCACATCTTTTGCAGTTTTACTTCAGTGCCTTAATGCAAACAGGATGTATGCTTCCTTCTTTCCACTCTGTCAATTAGGTTAGTATTGTGGAGTAATTACAGTGTTTTTGAGTTAGGGAGGACGCTTGTATCTTTGTAGTAACTAAGTGTATTCATACACCATCCAAAGTGCAATAAATAACTTCACCATGCTCAAAGGGATATTCAATGTCAGATTTTTAAAAAATATTTAAAAAATACTCACCGACTAAATAGTTGCCCTTCTTTGTGAGGCATTGGAAAACCTCCAAGGTCTTCGTGGTTGAATCTGTGCTCGACAGAGGGGACAATTGTATGTGTGGGGTACAGAGATTAGGTAGTTATTGAAAAATCATGTTAAACACTATTATTGCATACAGTGAGTCCATGCAACTTATTATGTGACTTGTTAAATAAAGTTTTACTCCTCAACTTATTTAGGCATTCCATAACAAAGTGGCTGAATACTTATTGACTCAAAACATTTCAGCTTTTAATTTGTCATTCGTTTGTAAAAGTTTTGAAAATACACAATTCCACTTTGACATTATGGGGGTATTGTGTGTAGGCCATTGAAAACACATCTCTCTTTAATCTATTTTAAATTCAGGCTGGAACAACAAAATGTGGAAAAAAAGTCGAGGTGAATGTTTAAATTGCACAGTATTTAAGTTGTGCAGTGTTTAGCAATAATAAATACGAGTCTTGTAGCAGCAGTTGTGTGTGTGTGTGTGTGTGTGTGTGTGTGTAGTATTACTGTGTATGTGTGGGTGTGTCCATGAGTGAGTGTATGTGCAGGTGGTCAGTCCAGTTCAAGTGCAGTCTGATAGCTTGTAGATATAAACTGTCACTGAACCTGTTGGTATCAGACCTCATGCTCCGAAACCGTCTGACAAAGGCACGGCGGTTGGAACCAAAAATCTCACATTTGGACTCATCAGACCAAAGGACAGATTTCCACCGGTCTAATGTCTGTTGTGTTTCTTGGCCCAAGCAAGTCTCTTATTATTGGTGTCCTTTAGTGGTGGTTTCTTTGCAGAAATTCGACCATGAAGGCCTGATTCACACAGTCTCCTCTGAACAGTTGATGTTGAGATGTGTCTGTTACTTGAACTCTGTGAAGCATTTATTTGGGCTGCAATTTCTGAGGCTGGTAACTCTAATGAACTTGTCCTCTGCAGCAGAGGTAACTCTGGGTCTTCCTTTCATGTGGCGGTCCTCATGCGAGCCAGTTTCATTATAGCGCGTGATGGTTTTTGTGACTACTTGAAGAAACTTTATAAGTTCTTGAAATTTTCCGGATTGACTGACCTTCATGTCTTAAGGTAATGATGGACTGTCGTTTCTCTTTGCGTGTTTGAACTGTTCTTGCCATACTATGGACTTGGTCTTTTACCAAATAGGGCTGTCTTCTGTATACTATACCTACCTTGGCACAACACAACTGATTGGCTGGAATGCATTAAGAAGGAAAGAAATTCCACAAATTAACTTTTAACAATGCACACCTCCTAATTGAAATGCATTCCAGGTGACTACCTCATGAAGCTGGTTGAGAGAATGCCAAGAGTGTGCAAAAAGCTGTCGTCAAGGCAAACGGTGGCTACTTTGAAGAATCTCAAATTTAAAATATATATTTGGTTAATACATGATTCCATATGTGTTATTTCATAGTTTTAATGTCTTCACTATTATTCTACAATGTAGAAAATAGTTAAAAATAAAGAAAAACCCTGCAATGAGTAGGTGTGTCCAAACTGACTGTATCTCGCTGTGTGTTTCCTTTATTTTGTCAGCTTCTTGTGTATTCCTCAATGTTGATGGATGAGTCCTGGATGGGTGAATCTTTTAACATGTTCCAATCTGTAATCTCAAAACAGGCCTGCAAAGCCGGCATCTTATGTGAGGCATCATAATAGGTTTTTAAATGTTATCCCTGCTGTCTGTTTTCTGTCTTCCAGGGACAGTGAAGGTGTGGGACCCCAGACAGAAGGACTCACCTGTGGCTAACATGGAGCCAGGGGAGGGGGAGGCCAAGAGAGATTGCTGGACTGTAGCTTTTGGTACGTATGAGAGAGAAATGCTAGCATACTGGTAACCCATGGTTTCCCAAGCTGCGTCGCTCCTGTCACTTCACTCATCTGCGCTCATCTCAAATCTGCATTGGGCCGCAGAATTAATAGATCTCATGTTGTCCTTCGCTTACAGAATGTAGCAAAGCATAGGTCCTAAATGTTCAAGTTACAACATTTTAAAATCCCATCATAGTGATCAGTTAACCCGTCTAAGGTCCGTTTGACCATTTCTTTCCCAGGCCACGCCTTCAACGACCAGGACCGCTGTGTGTGTGCTGGATACGACAACGGAGACATCAAGCTCTTTGACCTCAGGAACATGTCTCTCCGGTGGGAAACCAACATTAGAAATGGGGTGAGACCAACTGAAGATACCAATGGCTGGGGTCCTGCACCCAGATTAAAGGGAAAGTGCAAGAGTTTGGCAATTAAGCCTTTTCTATTTACCCAAAGTCTGATTAACTGATGGGTACCAATTTTATGTCTAAGTGTGCAGTGTGCTAGCAGTACCTGTATACCTTCTGTCATTGTGCTAACGCTAGTTAGCAACAGCTCACAAAATTACCTACAACCTCCTTCATAGTGGATACAGAGACATAAAAATGTAATCAATTAGTTCATTTGACTCTGGGTAAATAGAAATTAGGGCTGGCTTCCTGGACACAGATTAAGCCTTCTTCTCAACTAAAATCTCACACTGTCCCTTTAAACCCAGTTCTATTCAGAAATGCACTTTCAATGGGGATTTTAGGTGAGAAAAATGATGAGGTTCTGTTCTATCCACATCCAGGAAGTTCAGCTTTACAGCGTGATTGAAATTTAAAGGTAATGTTCCCGCTTTAGCCGGAGACTGCATTCAGGGTAAGCGCTGCATATGTCGACTCAAATCGGAAATGACCTTCACATCGCGGAATCTGTAACGTTTCAGCTTTACCGACTGAATAGAGCCTTTAATCTGTGTCCGGGAAACCGGCCCTTTCTGTCTGTAGAATGATATGGTAGTGGTGGTCTATACCTGCTTTTTGGTCCTATCGATATTGACACAGTAACAACCCAAACCTTCAAATGGTGAACAGCCAACCTTTTATATTCATTAAAGGTCCTGTGCAGTCAAAATTCAGTTTTACCTGTGTTTTGTATCATATTGTACAACAGCGGCTGAAACTAAAGCTGTAAAAGTGTAAAAAAAAATGTCAATCAGTCTTATTTCCTGATAGTTGCTGGTTGAAAATATAATCTACACTGGACCTTCTAATCAGCCTGTTTGAATGGGCGGGAGTTTTGGCCTGTGTAGTAGACCAATAACAATGAGTCCCAAACCTCTCTGCCAATAACAGCTAGTTAAGTTTTCCCCTCTCGGATTTTGCAAGAAGCTAACCACATAGCCAGATAAAACCAAATGTACAACTGCAGCGCATTTAGCACATTTTAGACAGTTCACTTAATAGTTGGCATACATTTAAGTGTGAATTCCATACAGTAACTAGGTCACCTGGCTCGTGCTGCACAACAGTGAATGACTCACGAGGCTCCGGTCTCTTGTCATGTGACTGGGGACAACCGGTAAGTTTCAGAATGGAAATAATCATGTAACAGGCCAAATGAAGGCAAGCTTATAACCCAGTGCACAAACTGACTGGGGGTATTGACTTAAAAAGTCGTCAAAATACCCCAGTATAAGCCTAATTTCCAACCTCTACATTGGACATTTTTAAATGTGTTTCCTGGATAATTGTTGTATATGTAGTGTTTCATGGTGTTATACATCTATAAGGGCCCCCCCCCCCCCCCCTTTCAACACTGAGACCCAAGCGAGGAAAAAGTAAATTTTTTATATATTACATGTATACTTAAATACACTACAAATGTAACAGAATTTACTTCAGAAATGAGATATACTAGTGAAGTACATCTGTACGTATGCTTTACACATACTATCATTTCACTTCAATACACATATTAAAACTGTACTTTAAATAAATACTATTTTAGTATACTACATGTTCACTATCATTACCCTGCAATACATTGATGCACACAGTAATGGGGAACAATGACCTTCCATGTTGTTGTTGTGTTTTTTTTCTCCTAGGGGGTAGATCAGCTTTAATATTGTAGATAGCTTCTATCAATGTAATTTTCTTCATAGTTTCCAATTCCCCATACAGTCCATTCAGAAAGTATTTAGACCCCTTGCCTTTTCCCACATTTTGTTACGTTGCAGCCTTATTCTAAAATGGATGACAAAAAAAACAAATCCTCGTCAAATCGATACACGATACCCCATAATGACAAAGCGAAAGCAGGTTTAGACATTTTTGCAAATGTATTAAAAATAAAAACCTTATTTACATAGGTATTCAGGCCCTTTGCAATGAGACTCTAAATTAAGCTCAGGTGCATCCTGTTTCCATTGATCATCCTTGAGATGTTTCCACAACTTGATTGGAGTCCACCTGTGGTAAATTCTATTGATTGGATATGATTTGGAAAGGCACACACCTGTCTATATAGGGTCCCACAGTTGACAGTGCATGTCAGAGCAAAAACCAAGCCACGAGGTCGAAGGAATTGTTCTAGAGCTCCGAGACAGCATCTGCGGAAGGGTACCAAAATATTCCTGCGGCATTGAAGGGCCCCAAGAACACAGTGGCCTCCATCATTCTTAAATGGAAGAAGTTTGGAACCACCAAGACTCTTTCTAGAGCTGACCAAACTGAGCAATTGGGGGAGAGGTTACCAAGATCCGGATGGTCACTCTGACAGAGCTCCAGAGTTCCTCTGTGGAGATGGGAGATCCTTTCAGAAGGACAACCATCTCTGCAGCACTCCACTAATCAGGTCTTTATGGTAGAGTGGCCAAATGGAAGCTACTCCGCACATGACAGCCCACTTGGAGTTTGCCAAAAGCTACCTAAAGGACTCTCAGATCATGAGAACAAAGATTCTCAGCTCTGATAAAACCAAGATTGAACTCTTTGGCCTGTATGCCACGAGTCACATCTGGAGGAAACCTGGCACCATCCCTACAGTGAAACGTAGTGGTGGCATCATCCTGTGGGGATGTATTTCAGTGACAAGGACTGGGAGACTAGTCAGGATCAAGGGAAAGATGAACGGTGCAAAGTACAGAGATCCTTGATGAAAACCTGCTCAGGACCTCCGACTGGAGCGAAGGTTCACCTTCTACAGGACAACAACCCTAAGCACACAGCCAAGACAACACAGGAGTGGCACGGGACAAGTCTCTGAATGTCCTTGATTGGCCCAGCCAGGGCCCGGACTTGAACCCAATCAAACATCTTTGGACAGACCTGAAAATAGCTGTGCAGCAACGCTCCCCATCTAACCTGAAAGAGCTTGAGAGGATCTGCAGAGAAGAATGGGAGAAACTCCCCAAATACAGGTGTGCCAAGTTTGTAGTGTCTTGCCCAAGAACACTCGAGGCTGTAATCACTGCCAGAAGTGTTTCAACAAAGTACTTAGTCTGAATACTTGTATAAATGTGATATATATATTTTTTTTATACATTTGCAAACAATTCTAAAAACCTGTTTTTCTTTGTAATTGTGGGGTATTGTGTGTAGATTGATGAGTAAAAGGTTCAGAGGTCATTTGTCTCGGTGCCAGGAGCTGAAGTTAGTTCTACTGAGGTCATTTCTCTAGGATGGCTCGGCTGTCCGGCTGTCCACTCCAGGGACTCCGTGCCTGATTGTTATCTTATTACTGTCCTGCAGGTATGCCACGTGGAGTTTGACAGGAAAGATATCAACATGAACAAGCTAGTGGCCACTTCGTTGGAGGGGAAATTCCACGTCTTTGACATGAGGACCCAGCACCCCACCAAGGGCTTCGACTCCGTCTCCGAAAAGGTAATTGGCCGAATTAGGCGATAAAAAGTGTCAAAGGTTATTTTTCATCCCCTGGTGGCGGTGAGTCAGTTGTGGTTACGGATGGGGAGAGAGAATTATTTTGACTGTTTTCACAACTGGATCAGTGTGGCGGCCATGTTTTTCTTACACGCTCATGTCCATGAAGCTGCCTGCCAAAGATCACATAAGGCCTGTGGAGAGTGTGGCTTTTTAATCGTTCCTCCATGAAATGAAAACACACTTGACAAACTTGCGTTAAAGCCCTCACAAAACCTTAAGAAGAAATGTCTTACTGACATTTTTTTCCTTAACTGAGATGTGTGAAGAAAGTTATGCAAAGTTGCTATTCCTCCGGGAGCTGTTGTAGCACTACTTTAGACCATATTCCCTATATAGTGCACTACTTTAGACCATATTCCCTATATAGTGCACTACTTTTGACCAGAGAGAACCTTTTGACCTCTGTGGGTAGCCTTGCGGTTTGACCAGAGCTCTGTGGGTAGCCTTGCGGTTTGACCAGAGCTCTGTGGGTAGCCTTGCGGTTCGAGCATTGGGCCTGTAACCGAAAGGTTGCTAGTTCGAATCCAGGACCCGACAAGGTGAAAAATCTGTGAATGTGCGTTTGAGCAAGACACTTAACCCCAATTGCTCCAGGGTCAAATCCTGGCCATGACCCGGCTCTCCAAGGGTGTCTGTCATAGGGAGAGTTGGGATGTGCAATTTTTATATTTGCATATACACATGCATATTAATACACACTAGCACATGTATGAAATAGGACAAATATAATACACCCACCAAAGTATTATTTTAGCCAGAACCCTTTGGGCCCTGATCAAAAGTAGTGCTCTTTTAGGGATTAGGGTACTATGTGACGTGACCTTGGCTCCGTTCGTCTGGTGTTTTGGGGAGATCAGAGAGGACTTTGCCTCTATACCTCTTTAAAATATTTGTGTTGTTCATTGAGCGATCAACAGTCTGCACATTAAATATATCTAATCTCATATTGGATGGGATTTGAAGGTTGGAAGTGTTTTTCAATCCACTCCGATTTGTTGAGTTGTTGTTTGTAGTTTCATGCCTCTTTCCCTAATCAAAGTTGTTGGCTTGTACATCTGCCACCGACATGGGATATTACTAACCTTTGGCTGAATAAATGCTACTAGACCTTTGGATTGAACTTGCAATCACAGAAATAGAATGACCACCCATTAACTTGAATGCAAATCCCATTCTATGAATTATATTTCTCTGCTTGCAATATCCATTTAAAAAATGTTTAATTCTTCGGGATTGGTGTCCGTTCCACGGGACAGTTGAGCTAACACAGGCTAATGCGATTAGCATGAGGTTGTAAGTAACAAGAGAATTTCCCATGACATAGACATATCTGATATTGGCAGAAAGCTTACATTCTTGTTAATCTAACTGCACTGTCATTTTACAGTAGCTATTACAGTGAAATAATACCATGATAGTGTTTCAGGAGAGTGCACAATTTTGAACATAGTTATTAATAAACAAATTAGGCACATTTAGGAAGTCTTGGTACAAAATCTTGAACAGAAATGCAATGGTTCATTGGATCAGTCTAAAACTTTGGACATACACTGATGCCATCTAGTGGCCAAAATCTAAATTGCACCTGGGCTGGAATAATGGAGTTTCTGATGGTAAAAAAATAAATACAAAATGTTTATTTTTTCTTTGTATTATCTTTTACCAGATCTATTGTGTTATATTCTACTACATTCCTTTCCTTTCACATTTCCATACACGTCAAAGTGTTTCCTTTCAAATGGTACCAAGAAAATGCATATCCTTGCTTCAGGGCCTGAGCTACAGGCAGTTAGATTTGGGTATGTCATGTTAGGTGAACATTTTAAGAGGATTAGCACATTGTTTTGTATGTAATGGTTTCTTTCCATTTCATCCCAAGGCCCATAAATCAACGATCTGGCAAGTGAGACATCTGCCCCAGAACAGAGACATCTTTATGACAGCAGGGGGAGCTGGAAACCTTCATCTATGGAAATAGTAAGTCACGTTATCGATTCTCCACTAACTTGGTAAAATGGATTTCAACCCATAACCTCAGAAACATGTCTCTATAATGGTAACTATAATAATAACTAACATCAAACACGGTTAGGTAAGAGTCAAAATCAATGCTCTTCACTCCTGTTACAGTGTGTGGTCTGAATCCTAATTTGAGATTAACATGCATAATTGGCATCAGTGTATGATGTACTGTATGTGACAGTCTGAGTTATGTGCTTTTATCTCAAGTTACATGTAGGATGTATCCCTGAATGAGTCTAGACTAGTGTGTAGATGCATCCTTGATTCCCGCTGCCTTTGTCCTGTTAACAGTGAATACCCGGCTCAGAGAAGTAAGAAGGACTCAGATGAGGTGGACATGGGCGTGGCCGGCACTGTCACCCTGCTGCAGAACGTCACTCTGTCCACCCAGCCAATCGCCAGCCTGGACTGGAGCCCCGACAAGCAGGGTCTGTGCGTCTGCTCCGCCTTTGACCAGTCCGTCCGCGTCCTCATCGTGACCAAGCTCAACCGTGTGTGAGGTGTACGGTGGAGTACCCCCTAGACTCTGATCTTGGGTCAGTTTTGCATCCCCCCCCAGATGGTGAAGGGGGTACATCAGAAGCAGATGTATGATTAGCAAAGTAATGTCAGTAAGGAAGAGGTGAACCCCAGCAGAACTGTGACCCAACTAGCTATCTATCTTCAAGGCCTGCTATTCCAAGTTAAAATGACTAACAGAATACCCAGTTGGCCTCCACGGATGGCAGTGAGAAACGCTCCTCCTGGTAACTCAGTAGAAGCGCTCTCTCACTCTCTCTAGTGTCCCTCTCTCTATCTCCAGTCGCCCTCCCTCTCTCGTCTCATCAAACAGTTTCTATTGAAGTCACACAGAGGATTTTGTGGAACTCGATATCCTTTGTTTCTCTCTCTTCCAGCCATCCTTTCTCCTGTTCAAACCACGTGTAGCCTATGTTTCTAATGGCGGGTTGATACTCTGAACAAAAATGCTTTGCTAAATGAAGTTTAGCATATTTTGCTGCTTGAGAAAAAAAAATGCTTGTGGTCATTATATTTTACGAGGCAGGGTGTGTTTGATTGGCACATGCCTCCAGTTCTGCCTACAAATGTTCTTACTGTGACTTGTTATAAAACCCCCCTACTGGGGAGGACTTGTTCCAGATTAAAATGGCCTTTTTGAGAACTAGTATTGTCTTATTGCTTTGGAATTTTAATACTCAAGTCTGTGACCTAAATGTATATGTATAAAGTGATGTAAAGGTACTGTGTTTTATGGGCTGAAAGCTTGTAGAGATGTTCCATATGCAAATTTGTTTACATCCCTGTTGGTGATCATTTCTCATCGGCCAAGATAATCCTTCTACCTGACAGGTGTGGCATATGAAGAAGCTGATTATAAACAGCATGATCATTACACAGGTACAACTTGTGCTGGGGATAATAAAAGGGCACTCTAAAATGTGCAGTTTTGTCACAACACAGTGCTACAGATTAGACTTTGAATGAGTGGGTAATTGGCATGGTGACTGCAGGAATGTCCACTAGAGCTGTTGCCAGAGAATTGAATGTTCATTTCTTGACCATAAGCCGCCTCCAATGTCGGCAGTACGTCCAACCGGCCTCACAACCACAGACCATGTGTAACCACGCCAACCCAGGACCTTCACATCCAGCTTCTTCACCTGCAAGATCGTCTGACACCAGCCACCCGGACAGCTGATGAAACTGAGTATTTCTTTCTGTTATAAAGCTCTGTTGTGGGGAAAAACTAATCCTGATTGGCTGGGCCTGGCTCCCTAGTTGGTAGGCCTATGCCCACCTGTGGCTCCGCCCCTTCCCGGTTATGTGATATCCATAGATTATGGTTTAATGAATTAATTTCAATTGACTGATTTCCTTATGAACTGTAACTCAGTAAAATTGTTGAAATTGTTCCATGTTGCATTTATTTTTTTGTCTAGAACATATTTTGTTGCTGTCTGGACCAAGGTCCGTATTGACCTTGTTCTGGGTCCGGACCGCGGCCCGTCTGGTGAGTAGGGGTATACCACAGTGTGCTGACCTGAGTGAGGGCCGCAGGGCCAACCCAGTCTGGAGGTGCTGCAATACCTCCCTACGCCTCTGTCGCAGCAGCAGATGCCCCACATGAAAGTTGTAGTCCCAGAAGTCTTGGCTCATTAACCAAGTACCTCAGCAGGGCCCGTTGGATCCAGGTACCTCAGTAGGGCCCGTTGGATCCAGGTACCTCAGCAGGGCCCGTTGGATCCAGGTACCTCAGCAGGGCCCGTTGGATCCAGGTACCTCAGCAGGGCCCGTTGGATCCAGGTACCTCAGCAGGGCCCGTTGGATCCAGGTACCTCAGCAGGGCCCGTTGGATCCAGGTATCTCAGCAGGGCCCGTTGGGACCAGGTATCTCAGCAGGGCCCGTTGGGACCAGGTACCTCAGCAGGGCCCGTTGGGACCAGGTACCTCAGCAGGGCCCGTTGGGACCAGGTACCTCAGCAAGGCGGTGATTCTGTTCCATGTAATGTATGTGAATGGGGTTGTTCCTCATAGAGCCAGGTACCTCAGCAGGGCGGGCCTGTTGGATACAGCCCCCCCCCCCCTGATGATTCTGTTCCATGTAATGCATGTGAATCAAATCAAATCAAATTTATTTATATAGCCCTTCGTACATCAGCTGATATCTCAAAGTGCTGTACAGAAACCCAGCCTAAAACCCCAAACAGCAAGCAATGCAGGTGTAGAAGCACGGTGGCTAGGAAAAACTCCCTAGAAAGGCCAATACCTAGGAAGAAACCTAGAGAGGAACCAGGCTATGTGGGGTGGCCAGTCCTCTTCTGGCTGTGCCGGGTGGAGATTATAACAGAACATGGTCAAGATGTTCAATGTTCATAAATGACCAGCATGGTCGAATAATAATAAGGCAGAACAGTTGAAACTAGAGCAGCAGCACAGTCAGGTGGAAGTTGAAACTGGAGCAGCAGCATGGCCAGGTAGACTGGGGACAGCAAGGAGTCATCATGTCAGGTAGTCCTGGGGCATGGTCCTAGGGCTCAGGTCAGTTGAAACTGGAACAGCAGCATGGCCAGGTGGACTGGGGACAGCAAGGAGTCATCATGTCAGGTAGTCCTGGGGCATGGTCCTAGGGCTCAGGTCCTCCGAGAGAGAGAAAGAAAGAGAGAAGGAGAGAATTAGAGAACGCACACTTAGATTCACACAGGACACCGAATAGGACAGGAGAAGTACTCCAGATATAACAAACTGACCCCAGCCCCCCGACACATAAACTACTGCAGCATAAATACTGGAGGCTGAGACAGGAGGGGTCAGGAGACACTGTGGCCCCATCCGAGGACACCCCCGGACAGGGCCAAACAGGAAGGATATAACCCCACCCACTTTGCCAAAGCACAGCCCCCACACCACTAGAGGGATATATTCAACCACCAACTTACCATCCTGAGACAAGGCTGAGTATAGCCCACAAAGATCTCCGCCACGGCACAACCCAAGGGGGGGGGGGCGCCAACCCAGACAGGATGACCACAACAGTGAATCAACCCACTCAGGTGACGCACCCCCTCCAGGGATGGCATGAGAGAGCCCCAGCAAGCCAGTGACTCAGCCCCTGTAATAGGGTTAGAGGCAGAGAATCCCAGTGGAAAGAGGGGAACCGGCCAGGCAGAGACAGCAAGGGCGGTTCGTTGCTCCAGAGCCTTTCCGTTCACCTTCCCACTCCTGGGACAGACTACACTCAATCATATGACCCACTGAAGAGATGAGTCTTCAGTA